>NW_004955521.1:1683506-1788027 GCF_000276665.1 Chinchilla lanigera
ATAGCTTTCTCTTAAAAGCGTCAAGTTTATACTGATGCTGATAATTCTAATTTGATTTATTTATTTACTTTTAAGAGTAGGAAAAAATTATTGATAGAAAGCTTTTGTCTGAGAGGGACAGAAGGGGACCTGGAAAGTGGGTTACCCACCAACCCCATTTCCTAAGGGTGTTCATTGAGTGAAGCCACAAGATGAGGCAGCTTTAAGGTGGGACAGAATTATCATCAATCAGTAAGATTACAAGTGTAGTCACTTAGGTAATATTGATCCAACCGCAAATCATAGGATGGATATGAGGTGGGACAAAACTATGGTCAGCCAATAAGTATGCAACAAATATAGTTGCTAGGGTAATTTTGATTAAAGGGGGATCAAATGGGGAAACAATTAACATAGTAAGTGCAGATGGCCAGTCAAGGACTTTCCTGGAAGGAGTGGGTTAAGGAGGTTTGGTCCTCTACCCCAAAGTGATTGATGCCTACTTAGGCTACTGATCACAGCTGTTCATCCCTAGGGGATTTATATGGGTGGGTGAGTAGTTCTTTTTCTTGAAGCCTGGCCTGCAGCCACAGTTGTCTTCTGCATTGACCTCTTGAGGGTCCAGCCCTGTCTGACTGCCTATAATATTTCTACCTAACTTGGCTATCTGTAATATTACCCCCCTCTGAAGAAGTACCCCTAACTGCTGTGAGGGGGTAAGGGTCAAAGACTGATCTGGCTAGTTCTAGCTGAAGAGGGTTGTAGTTGTGATCAGCAGGCAGAGACTCCACAGAGGGTTTATCTAAAGGCTTTCAATAGGCGCCGGGTGTTCTTGTCTTGGGTAGATGTACAGCTTTAAGTCTGGAAGAGACAAGGTCATGGAAACTATTAAGTATGCATGGGCCAAATAATAAAATCAATAGGATAGTTATGAATATCGCCAACAAAATTTTTCACCAGGAGGAGCCAGTAATTGCTTTCCCTAAAGAGGATAAGGAGAAGGTCCAGGGAATTTCAGAATCTAATATGTCATTAACCTGTTATCTAGTATTTTGAATAGCTATTGAGATATTAGCAGAAAGATAAGGAATGTATACACAACATTCAGCTTTTAAAATTACACAAGTACCCACTTGTGCTGCTGTTAGAATGTGTAATTTCATCTGATTTTGGAGGACAGTTGCCTCATTAATTTTACTTCTTCATTCAGGAGAGAGAAACCAACTGTGGTGTCATTTAAGGCCTGCTGAGTATAGTTAGTTAAGGCTTGACATGTTGCATGACATCTTGTAATCCTAGGGAAGGGGTAAAGATGGAGGCCAAGTGATCATATCAGTGAAACACACTTCTAAACCATCAGTGCCGTAGGTGGGGCAAGCTTGCAGGTTTGTCAGTACTTTTGACACTTCTGGTTGATAACCATGCAAATCCCAGCATACATATTCCTGTCCATCGGGTTGTAGCCAGGGCCACAGATTGGTTCCACAGGAAAAATGAGTGCCACTGGGGCTTTCCATCTAATTCTGCAGTGATTAAACCAGTTTGTTATAAATCAGTCTTCAGCCTGTAAAGTTACTGTGTGTATACATTGTTTGGGGAGTGTCCATCCCAAGTATTTAGTAGAATTAGACCAATGAGAATAGGAGTGATTTTTCTATTCCCAACATAAGGGGGGGGGGCTTTCTAAGATGTCCTATAGCGGAGGTTAACCATAGGTAATCATCCCATCTGAAAATAGCCTTCTTGATATCTGTGGTTGTTGGCCATCAGGATAGGACCCTCACTTTTATTGAATAGGAGTCCTACCAGAGCCTTTAAAGGGCTTTAGTGGCATTGTTAGAAAAAATTCTGTTATGTCCAGGATTAAAAGTATAGTTTATAGGCTACTCAGTTACCTTGTAATGGTGGACTAAACTGTGAACCATTGAACTCTTCTTTAACTCATCAGTACAGTCTTGAAGTTTATTCCAATCATCTTGGAGTGGAGATACCCACCAAGGAAGTCCAGATATACTGGACAAGTGGAGCTGGCTACATATCCAGCAAGATATTTGTTATAACAACTCTGCATAATCTTGTGCCCACCTTAGAAAGGAATTGCATTCTCCCTTAAGTGGTAAGTGATTAGTAAAGGGGCTAAGAGTAACATCTTAGATTACTTATCTGAAGGCTTTCTTTTTTTCATGAACAAGAGTCTTAAGTCTTCTATGGGGTCGCAGACGTATTCCAATTATGTTTGCCCACACTCAGTGACAGTCTGTTGAATGTGGTGTATCCAGGAGTCCAGGCTGGCTACCTTGATAGCTGATAGAGTTGTAGAATCACAGTGTATGGTCCTTCCTGACTTGGTCCTAGGGAAGGATATGAGGGAAGAGACTTTACCAGTAGTAAGGCTCTAAAGTGGAGTATGGGATTTCTCTTTTCTTTAGGCTGAACTTCCATTAGCTGTTGGCAAGTCTGTTGGAATTTAGCCAGTGAAGTGACTTGTTTCAGGAAGGCATCTGTTCAGTAGGGCATCCTTCAGTAAGGCATCTCTCTGTCCAATTATCTTGGTGGAAGACCTCCCAGGGATATAGGAGAATGAAACTTCCAACCTGCTAGATGTCCAAAACACCAAGTTTGTGTTCTCTAAAATCGAGGAATAAATTCTAGGAACAACAGACATTAAGAGTAGGAAGAATTTATTGAGAGAAAGAAAGCTTCTGTCTGAGAGGGACAGAAGGATGCCCGCAAAGTAGGTTGCCCTGGTAATTCTAATTCTAATGTCACTACAAAGTGATATTGCCTGTCTATATTTGTAATTCTTTGCTTTAAAATTTTTTTAAAAAAATTCTGCCTGCCACTTCTCATTTCTTTTTTAAGGCCAGAATACTCAGAAGATAGCGTGAAAATTGCCAAGTGAGTATACTTCATAAAACAAAGAATTATATATTATTTTTATTCAAGTTTTTTTATTGAAGTATAATTTACATTAGGTATACAATATTTGTGTAATTTGTGAGTATTGACAAATATACACATGTGTAACCTTCAACTCTATCCAGATTTAGGACATTTTCATCACCTTGAAAGTTTTCTTTTTATCCCTTCTTATTTCCTGCCTTTTCCAGAAGCAGTAACTTAGTTGATTTCTATCACCATGGATTAGTCTTGCTGAACTGCTATCTTATGTAATTAGAGTCCTCTGGGTTCTTGCTCAGTGAATGTCTGAGACTCATGTATACTGCCCCAAGCATCAGCAGTTCGCTTTTTTCAATGCTGAATAGCAGCTGTGGTGCAACCTACCACAAATTGTTTATCCATTCTAATGCTGCCACACATTTGGATTGTTAACAGCTTTGACTATTCTGAATAAAACTTCTGTGGCATCCCTGCATATCTTTCTTTGAGGGCACACATTCTTCTTGAATTGATAGATGCATGCTAGGTTTTATTTAACCTGAGAAGAAACTGCCAGTCATTTCCCTAAAGTGTTCTTCTCACTTTATTCCTACTGGCAGTGAATGAGAGTCTGTTTCATATTCTTGGGAGCATTTGGCCTTGTCAGTCTTTTTTTCATTTTAGCCATTTTAATGGATATGCGATGGTATTTTTGACTCCAGTGTTTCTGAGCTCCATCTCATGCGTTTATTGGCTATTTGTATTCTTCTTTGGGAAATGTTTGTCATTTTATTGTTCACTTGTAGTAACTCCTTATATAGTATTTTGGATACACATTCTTTCTGAATGACACTATAAATATTTGCACCTAGTCTTTTCTTACCTATTTCATTTTCTTAGTGATGCTTTTAATGAACAAAAGTGTTAAGTATGAGGTGTACTTACCAATGTTACTTTTACCATTATTGCATTTTGAATCTTAAGCACACAATATCTTTAGCCGTGTCTGGTAAAAATATTTTCTGTTTACTTCTAAAACCTTTATGGTTTTAGCTTTTAGTTTTACATCTGTAGTTCATCCAGAATTCTTTTGCATATGTTTGAGATAGAGATTGAGATTTTTAATACTATCTTTCTATTGAGTTACTTTTGTTGTTTGTAAGAAGATAATTTTCATATTGCACAGTATTTGCAGTGGTTTATTCTAAAGTCACAGTAGGTGGTTATATCAGAGGAAGTACAAACTTAACTTTCTGCTTTTGAATTATGTTCCTGACATCTCACAAGGGATAGACAGGAAAGTAAGCTAGTTAGTATATATCCCTCATCACTGCTCAAAAGTGTCTTACCGTATAAAGTCAGACAGGGACAGGAGCTTAGGAGTCATCTAATACAACTTTTAACTTTTCTAACCAGTCTTACCTGCTGCACACCACACATGCATTTTTTTTTCAGCTATCTGAGAAATTTGAAACATGTAAATTTGCCTCTCTTTAAGAATAGTAAATGTCAAACATCTAAAATTATAAACATAAGTTTCATTCAGATAGTATTCTTTGGTGAGTACCTTTTAATAGCAAACTTTCTTACAGATTTAAAATATAACTGAATAAACACACAACTTTAAAGATTGTGCCTTCTATTAACATAAGGCATACCTGCTTTTATGTGTGTACACCTGTTTTTGCATGAAATGTTCTAGAATATTTCATTGCATGCAGTTATTAATGAACTGTTTTATAACAACAAAGGTTCACCAACTGTTCTTTTGTGAGACATGTAGTCACGACTTCCTTATGGTCCAATGTTCTTTATCTGAACAATGGTAAATGAAACAGCATTCTATTTGTAGAAATGGCAAAGTAAGTCTCTTATGTTGGTGCTTATTGGGAAAGGCCCTCAGCACTTTTGAAATGACATTTAATTGTTGCAGTTATCTATTTTTACTGCTCTTTCAGGAAGAAAATAAAAAATATTTCTTTGGCAGGTACTACATACAACAAAGCTTACTTTTTAATTTCCTTGTTTTATAAAAACCCTGTGTCTCAATTTTTATATAGAATAAATAGGTAATTGTAAAGAAAAGTCAAACAAATTAAGTTTGCCAGATTACATGAATTTCTATGTAAAAAGAAGTTACATGTAGACTAGAGTAATCATGACTTTGAGTGCTGAAGAGTTAAAATATTCTAGAAGTTCGTGATGCGTACAAACATTGAGTATTTCTTGGCTTTTAAAGTTTAAAGTGTATGACTTTGTAAGGACTCAGGAAAACATAAAAAAGAGAAAAAGCAGAGAAAAATGACTTCTAATGTGATGTTACTTTGTGGACATATCTTTTTTCTGCCTTCCTTGATTTTCTTGAATCTTGATTCCTTTTTAAAGCCTCATTTATTCATTCATTCTTGAGTATTTCTTTGTTTACATGAACTTTTCAAAATAGAGAATTTGGTCACAGAAACATTATCTAAATGTATAGGCATTTTTACTTTTTGAAGATTGACACAGTACACATTTAAGCAGGAAAAAGATGTTCCTAATACGTATAATACATAAGAATAGTATACAAATCACATTGTAAGGTTTATCAACTTTGTTCTTGTGATAACTGTTAATCTTCATGAGGTGATTTATATTTAGAAGACTGACAACAGTGATTCACCTTTACATTGTTTCGTATCTGTTTAAGTCACTAAGATGAAATTTTGATAAAGCTTTGTGTGAGAGATACGGGTTTCCATGGTCCACTTGAATGAAAGCTTTTTATTGTTATTATTTTTGTGTCTATCTGACCAGATGTTTACTTCTTAATATCTTCTAAGTCTTTTTCGTCAATTGCTTTGAGATTAGATACTGTATACATGCAAGTGATCTTGAAATAAAATTCAAGTCTTTTTAAAATTATTATTAATTATTCAAGAGTAGAGAGAGTAGGATTTGAGGAATAATTTGGGAGTTGCTTTGTGTTAGTAAAGTTCTATAAAAGGATAGTATTTTTAAGCTTCTAAGTGATAAACTCTGAGTAAGAAAGAACAACTCACAGAATTATGCTGTTACTGAAATATCTTCTTTCTGTGATGTGATTGATATAAATTAATTTCTAGGTAAATTGTCCAAATTCCTGAGACCTGTTCTTTAAGCTGGCTGAATAGCTTTTTAACAAGTTTAGAAATATGTTATTTACATTATACAATTATGTTTTTGACAATTTAAAAATATGTTGCAAAATTCCTTATTCTCTTAAGGTGTGGTGAACATAAATGATACTGCTTGATACTTCAGAATAAACTTTTCTATAGGATTACTATTACACAGAAATATTCTTGAGGTCTTTGGAGAATGTTAGGATGTAGAACTTATCTAAATAATGTTTAGAGAAAAATACTATTGTATTTTGTAATAGATTAATTTTTTGGTTTTTTGCCTTTAACTATTTTATTTTTTTGGCATTGTATGTGTATACTTAATTCTGGTAGCACTTTTCTTTTGATTTGTTTCTCTTAATTTGGCAGCCAAACTTACTGGAATTATGTCTCAGTTAACTGAACTGAATTTCAAAAGAATTCGTTTAGGCATTAAGTGAATGCATGTACCGGGTTTGGAAAACTCTGCTTACTTTATAAGTCTTTATGATATTGTTACGTTAGCTATGTAGATTTTTTGTACATATTTGTAGATACAGTTTATAATCATCTTGGGGAGTGGTTACATATATACACCACAGCTTGTTTCTTTGTTTTTTGGTCCAATTCCCCTGTCACATTTCTTGTTCTTATTGATCCTATTAATCTTAGATCATGTTATGGCATATGATGTTTACATGAATTGAAATTATTGGGTTCCCGTACATGGCATATCTTTATTGTACTTACTCCTCCCAATACCCTTCATGCTTTTTCCCTTGGACCACTTCCCTATTGCATGAGATCCATCTCCTTGTCTCCTTCTGTCCACCCTTCATTATCCTCTTTGTTTGTATTTTACCTCACTCAGAAGAGAGATACCATATAGTATTTAAGCTATGTGTCTGGTTTATCTCACTGAACATTATATTTTCCAGGTGCATCCATTTTCCTACAGATGTATCAAATCTATCATTTTTTATAGCAGAGAGTTATTCCATTATATGTAGATACCACATTTTTTAATCCAGTTATCTGTTGATGGATATACTGGCTGTGTTCAGGGTTTAACTATTACAAATTGTGCTGCTACAAACGTTGGTATACATGTATTGCTGTAGTATGATGTCTTAAGCTCTTTTAGTGAGCTGTTGCACATTGCTCTGTTTTTATCTCTGTGCTTTAAAATTGTGTTTTAATTTTTCCCCATTTTAGGTTTTTGTCCTCATTATTTAAAAACTCATCTTTATTAAGTAACTCTTAAAAATGTGTGTTCAGGGAGTCATATGGAAGATGCATTTCTGTTTTTGTGGTATGCCTGGGGAGTAAGTTTAATATTTGGAAGAAATGTCAAGTGACACTTTTATAATAGATCATCTTTAGTTTTTGTTTGTAAGTTATGTACACTTCAAAGATAGTACTAGCAAACATGTCTTGGTTTTTTTGCTTTCCATGTTTATAGAAAATGCAGTAATAAGTTTATTTTTGCAACTAGGTATATGTGTAGTAGAAAATGTCCTGCTTTTAAATGAGGTATTTCTGTTTCTTTTATTTTTGACAGAGGTAAATGTTAGTTGATGATAAAAAAAGGTATATTTTTTCGGGTGTTGAAAAATTGAGTTGAAATTTAATTAAAATGGAAACAGTTATGGGCAAATGAGGAATGAAATCAGATTTAAAGAGAAAATAATGTTGAGCTATAAGAATAGAATTTTTAAATAGAAAAGTGGTAGAAGGTTTACTATAAACTTGATTAATTATTAGCCTTTGCTTTGCTTTCTGAAATGAAAAGGTTCTCACAGGTTGGCTGAAATCCTCCCCTTATTAGATGAATACTAAACACTTAAAATCATTCTGAGCTTTACTTACCTTGAATTACTAATATCCACTTTCAATAAAGGTGTAATTTTTAAAAGATTAGAGATTGGAAGCATGGACACTACTGGACTCTTGATATGTGTTGGCTATGTGTAGGTGATACATGTATTTCTAAGGAAATTTTTAATTGGCTCTTTATGTAACTTTTACATTGATTTGAAGACCCTATTTAGAAGAATTTTTAATTATACCTATTGTAAAGCAGTTCGCTTTCTTTTTTGTTTAGTTGCTCATAGTGTAGTTCCTGTAATGAGTCTTGGCCTTGAGGAAAACATTTATTTTCAAGTTAAGTGTTTTAACAAATGTGAACAGGGTTTAAAAATGGCTGGATTACCTTTGAAAGATCTTTTTGTAAAAGAACTGTTAAAAACTTGATGGGGTGTTCTTTAGTTACAATACTATGTTTCAAAGAGAAAGCCTTCCTGTGACTTACGTTTTCACCACTGCATGGTAGAATTTATTTCCAGATATGTCCCTTGGTGAGAGAAGACAGAGAAAGAAATTATGAAGGTAAAAAAAGTTTCAAATTCAGTTTCAGTAGTGGGTTTATTTTAGTAGTTTATATTTATTGGTTCAGTTTTTAAATGCCTTGTAGGTTATGAGACTAATACTATTCTCTGATAGGAAAGATCTCCTTAGGATCACGCCTTTGTGACACTGTGGTAGTTAAAGTCTCCCTTGGATGAAATTCAAAGAGGTATTGAATTGCCCTTTGTACTGAGCTCCTTTTCTTCACAGAGTCTCACTGTAGGGTGCAGTACACTTTTATATGTTTTTTTAAGTCCTCTAGGCTTTATGCTGTAACATAGGTCTTACATATGTATTGATAAATTTATCCTTTTGTACTCCCTGATTTTGATGGTATTTGAATGGTGTTGATTTTTAAATTCAATTTCTGATTGTTTATTGCTAGTATAGAAATTTAGTTGGTTGTTATATATTGAGTTTGTATGTTATAACCTTGGTGAAACTTACTAGTTCTGATAGCTTATAGAGTTCTTAGCATTTTGTACATTCTTTGTATCTATACATTGTATATATATTCTACACATTCTATATATAGAGTAGAGATATATAAAATATAGATACATATAGAATGTAGATATATATTGAGTTCTATATCTACACATTCTATGTGTCCATTCTATATATATTTATACATTCTGTACATTTTCTACAAAGAAAAATACTTTTTCTTCTCCAGTCTGAATACCTTTTTAATGTTGTTTTCCTTGCTTTTTGGTGTTGGCAAGAAGTTTTAGTATAATGTTGACTAGAAAGGATGACAGTGAACAGCTTTGTTTTGATCCTTACGTTTAGGGGTGTTTTTCACCACTATGGAATCAAGTTAGTTGTAGATTTTTTCATACTTGTCCTTTGTTGAAGTTTCTTTCTATTGCTAGTTTGCTGATTTTTTAAAATCATAAATATATATATTTGGGTTTTGCCAAGTATTTTTTTTTCTGTTAGCTTACATGATTGCATGATTTATATCTTTTACAGTAATATTAATATGATGAATTACATTGATTGACTTTTAAAAATTAAGCCATTCTAAGGATGAACCTTCCTTGTTTGACTATGTTGTATTGCCTTTTTAAGGGTTTTGTGTCTATTTATGAGGGTTATTTCTCATAGTTTCTGTTAGTTGTAATGTTTTTGTGGAGAGCTGGAAATCTTCCTGTTTTTAAGTTTGTATAGAATTGGAATTGTTCTTTACCTATTTATTAGAAATCAGTGACAGTCCATCTGGGCACACCTTGTATTTAGGGAGGGTTTTAAATTGTAAATTATATTTATTTAATTGCTATATAGCTATTCACATTTTCTTCTTGAGTTTTAGTCAGTAATACTTTTCAAAGTATTTGTCTGTTTCATTCCAGTTGTTCAGTTTATTGACATAACATTAGCTAATTTTTAAACATGCTTTTAATGTCTGTAGGATCTGCTCTGTGTTCTTCCTGTTTTTAATAATTTGTACTTCTTTTTTATCATAATAAGAGGGCTAATGATTTTATTAAGGTTTTCAAATACCCAGCTTTTCTTTTATTTTTTTTCCTACTAGTGCTTATTTTCTGATGTTCCAGTTCCTTATTTATAATTATTTTCTTCAACTTATTTTGGGTGGTATTGGTATGAACAGTGACACAGATAACTAGGTCGGAATTCAAAGTCCAGAAATTGACTTTTCTCATCACTGTGACAAGTTTCCTGACACCCACAACTCTTAAGGTAGAAGGAGCATATTTTGGCTCACAGTTGGGAGAGGCTTTGGTTGACGTCCACTGGCTCCAGCGTAGGACGGCACAGGAGGAGCTGTGGTAGAGGAAAAGCTGCTCATGCCGTGGTAGACAGAAAGCACAGCATGTCCAGGGAAGCGTCAGGAGGGGAGCTTCACCCTTCCAGATCATGCCCACAGTGACTCTCCCTACCAGACCCCTCCTCCTAACGGTAAGACAGCTATCCTGCTTCCGTAATTCAGTCTTATTCCCAGTGTAAGAAGCTTTGGGCTGGGAATGGTGGCACATGCCTGTAATCCCAGCATGCAGGAGGCCGGGGCAGGAAGATTGTTAGGAGTTTGAGTCCAGCCTGAACTACACAGTGAATTCAAGCCCAGTCTGAACTATAAAGCGAGATCTTGTCTCAAAACAAAAAAAAAAAAAAAAAAAAAAGAAGCTTTGGGGGCCGTTTTCAATCTAAACCATAACAGGGAGTCATATGATTTTTGAGAATGAAGCAAAACCAATTCAAGAAGCATCATCTTGTCAAGAAACAGTATGAAAAGAGGTATCAGTATTGAAAAAAATGATTCTAAATTTTATTCCATGCCAAAAGCATAAAAACAGTTCAAAATTAATAACATTTAATTATAAAAACCCAAACTGTAACACTTACAGAATAAAAAATAGGAAATCTTTGCAATCTTGAAGGTAGAGATTCCCCAGGTTGGACATAAGTAATTATAAACAAGATGGGGAAAAAAACTCCTGGTAAATTGGTCTCCATTAAAATGTAAAACTTAGGTTCTTTTAAAGATACTGTTAAGAAAGTAAACAAAACAAAACCTATAGTCTCAGAGGGGAGAAGGTATTACAAAAATGACTTGTATTCAGGATACACCAGAACTCTTACAACTTTATGACAAATGCCCGAGCTTTAAAATGGGCAAAGTATTTGAACAAACACTGCATAAAAGGATGGGTAGTCAGTAATATATTAGTCACCAGGGAAATGCAAATTAAATCACTATAAGCTAACACTTCATATCTATTAGTATGGCCAAAATTTAAAAGACCCACCGTACTAAATGTTAGATAGGTTTTTTTTTTTTTTTTTTTTTTTTGGTTTTTCTCCGGTACCAGGGACCGAACTCACGACCTTGCGCTTGCCAGGCAGGCGCTTTGCCGCTGAGCTAAATCCCCAGCCCCTTTAGATAGGTTTTAAAGCAGCTGAAACTCTCATATGTTGCTAGCAGAATTATGATATGACAATAAGCCTTTTAGAAAGCAGTTTAGAAATTTCTTACAAGGTTAAACCTATAGTTACGATGATGTTGTGATACCACTACTAAATATTTACCCAATAGAAATGAAAATGCGTATGACATCGACTTATATAAGAATGTCCATAGCAGCCTTCTTGCCATCATAGTCCCAAACTGGAGGCTACTGGAGTATGTACCAGTGGCTGAATCGATAAATATGTTGTGTTATGCTACTCAGCAATGAAATAATGAACTGCTAATGCACGGACCAGTATGGATTAATAATAAAAGTATGAGTGAAAAGATTCAGACACAAGTGTGTACCATATTTATTCATGCGCAACTCTATAATAAATAAAATCTGTTCTGTAGTGAGAAGCAGATAAATGATAGCCCAAGGCTAGACTTTAGAAAGGGAGTTTAACAATAAAGGATACATAGAGTATTTAAAATGCTTTTTGAAGCTGGGCATGGTGTGCACATCTGTAATTCCAGCACTTGAGAGGCTGAGACAGGGATTTGAGGCCAGCTAGGCTACATAGTGAGTTCAAGGCCATCCTGCATTACATAGCAAGACCCTGTTTCTAAATAAATAAATAGATAATAAATAAATAAATAGCTTTTTGATTGTAGTAGTAGTTATTACAGATGTCTTTTCAAAAATTATCAAAGTTTACTTTTATGGTGGGTGTACTTTATTACATGCAAGTTATACTTCAGTAAACGAAATTCCATTTTCATTTATTATCCAGTCTGATTACACTTCAGAATCATCTAAGCTGTTCTGTAAAAAAATGCATTTTCTCGTCTCCATTTCAGACCCAAGAAATCAGTCATCCACAGTAGCCTACTTATCAGAGTTCCTGAAGAGTTTCAGAAATGATTCTAATTCTCAGCTAGAGTTTAGAAATATTTTTTTCTTTTTGCATGATTTTTCATTCTTAAGGTTCTCAGGACTTAGTAGCCCAGAGCCAGCTCTATGCCAGCCATTGTACTTGGTTTTGGGGAATGAACAGGGAGACACGTGCTGTTCTACAAGCTGTAGTCTACTGGAAAGATGGATATCGATTAAATATTAGCACAGACATCTATCTGTAGAAGTATAGAATGTTACAAAAATATATAGTGAAAACAAAAATCATTTTTTGACCCTTTCACCCTAGTTCAGTGTCATACTTTAAAGTCTTTGCTTTTCTGAAAACATAGTATTGCTAAGATAATCTGATGATTATTCATTTGGATGAAACATCTTACATATAAATATCTCTTACTAAAGTGTTTATTTCCTCTCAATGTTAGCATGTTGTATTATTTTAAAACATTGAAAAATCTTAAGTATTTAAATTCAGTGACAAAACATTAAAAATAATTATCAGCAAATATATATGTGTTTTTCTGAGCCATTGTGATTATCATTCAGTTTTGTGCTGTACCTTATTTTGTTACTAAAAACAGCAACTATTTGAAGGTGGCAATTTGTTTAGCAGCAGCAGCATTTTGTTTGTGCGTGACAGTGGAATGGATATTAATGTTGATGTGTATAATGAGTGTTTCTTAAAATATGTTACATATAATACTGACTGCATTTGATGTTAATAGGGAGTACGTGGGGTAGAATTTTGGGCTTATGTAAGTTTAGGAGTAGGGTTAAATAAAGTTGAACATTAAACCCTTGGGCTCCGCAGAATTTTATGTTCTGAATCTTGATGGAGCTATAGTACAGAGTTGCTCTTTATTTGACAGTAGATATCTTTTCCCTTGGCCTGTATTTCCATAATTGATATCTAATCAGTTAAATCTGTAATAGCATCTAAAAAGCATAATAGTGCATTTTAAAAATACATGAATATTAATGTAAAAACGTAGGTTAAATAATGATTTTGTCATTTATAGGTGCTAGATCTATAAATCTGTTTTGTATTTATATATTGAACTGTTGAAAATTAATATATATACAATGAAAAAATAAGTTTTCCATTCTTGAATGGCTGAGTGGTAGAGAAAAAAGATGTTTGTGTTTCTCTTCTATTTCAGAACAAAGTAGAAGAGATGATTTAGAAGCTTTAGGTCACATGTTCATGTATTTTTTGAGAGGCAGTCTTCCTTGGCAAGGCTTAAAGGTAATTATTTTTGTGTGGTTTTTTATTGGATTTCATAAAATGTTCTCTTTTTTTTTTTTTTTTTTGGTTTTTCTCCGGTGCCGGGAACTGAACTCACGACCTTGTGCTTGCCAGGCAGGCGCTTTGCCGCTGAGCTAAATCCCCAGCCCCTTCATAAAATGTTAACATGTTAAGGTTCTGCCTTTTAAATAAATAATTTTAAAACGACCACATTCTCAAGATTTTTTTTTTCTACTTTAGGCAGAAACATTAAAGGAGAGGTATCAGAAAATTGGAGATACAAAGCGAGCTACACCAATAGAAGTGTTGTGTGAAAACTTTCCAGGTAATGGGTAATGCCAAGTTGATAAATGTGTTTATATACAAAAACTAGAACTAGAACTGCTAATTTTAATTGCTTAAGGTTATACTTTTCATGGTTTAAAAAGAGTGACCGCTTTGAGAATGTGATCTAAAAGTTTCCAGCAATTGATGCATAGACCACAGAGAGTTTGTATATTTGCTTAGCAAGATGGTGTTAGTAGTAAGAAAATCCATATTTTTAATAATAGTAGCTAGTACCAGCTGAAGTAGTATTTTCTTCAGTGACATATTTTTAATAAATTAAAATACTTGCTGAGGAATATCAATTATAAAGCTTTAGTGTACAGTGTTAGTCATTTGAGGTTAAATGTTAGCTATAAAAGGGAAGATTTGTAGTAAGATTTAGTTTTCAATCACTGTAATGTTACTGGTCTACTAATTTTAAGAAAAATTTTATGCTGGAGAGTTACATACATTTTAAAGATGATTTTTGTTTTGATGTAGACTTACGGCAAGTCTAAATCAACAACAATCTATTCAATTTTTGTAAATCATTTATAGACTAAGAATAAGTTGTTGCTACTGTGTTAAAATACCAGTTGTACTCTGTGCTGTAAAAGTCAGTGAAGCCCCTATAGCTCAGTGGCACAGTGCCTGCCAGGCAAGCTTAGGATCCTGAGTTCAGTTCTCAGTACCAAAAAGAAACAAAACAAAACAAAACAAGTCAGTGAAAAGAACTAAATATGAAGCTATCAGACTGAGTTCTGGTCTCACTTCAGTATTCACTGGTGCTGGTGTTGTTCTTATAATAATATCTTCAGTATGATTTGAAGTGGCTCTTTCTTAAGTTTGCTTACTATTCATATGTTTTTCTTTCTTGCTATAACTTCTAGAAGTGGAAGATTAAACAAATATTGGCTGATAGTACTAGCAGTTTAGGTGTAGGCAGATTGGCTGGCTACGATAAAGAAGGCTATATAAAACTTCTAAGGAAAAATTGAGGTGCCGAAGTAAATTGAGGGGCTAATTAGCCAGAAAGTAGAATATTGAGAAAGTCCCTGGGCATCACTATTGTTGCTCTTGGGCTGTACATTAGTATTTTCTTACAGGCCATCTGTGAGTGAATTGGAATAGAAAAGGAGCTAGGTCTCACTGTCAGAGGTATCAAAAAATAGGTAACCTATGATTTCTTATTACAGTGACTTCTGTACCTTACAGTAGGATCCTTTTTTTTTAAACTAATTTTGTCTATGTTTTTCTTCTTTCCTTTTTGAAAAATATGACCTTTCACACACACACACACACACACACACACACACACACACACACACTATGAGAATTATAATGGTTTACAGAGATTTGTATATTACCAAATAATTATTAATTATCTGGCTCAAAATTAAGAGAAAACTTACACTTTACTCTGGTGTTGTATTTTTGAGGTCTGTTTTGGCTTTGTTGTGTCAGTTGTTCAGAATATTACAGCCAAGGTTAGGAATTTGAGTCTTTTGGTAAATTAGTATATGTCACTAATTTTAAAGGACGTCCAGCAAGGTACAGATGTTTTCATATACATCACTTCTCACCAATATTTTAAATAAACTTCTAAATTTATGCACTAAGTGCATGCTTTGTAATTAAATAATTGTGCATTACTGTGTTTAGCAAATTCAACCTCTAATATGGTTCAAGATTTCTATTAAAATATTTTAAAATAAAACTTGTAGTCTTTGCTAATGAAACAAAAATAATGGTTAAACTTCAACTTCTTGCTTTTCTTTTATCCTTCTTTTCCTTTTATTTTCCTCTTTTGTTATTGGACTCAAAAATTTAAATTGAAATAGAATTTTGCTACTTTTTAATATTTTTTATAGTTCAGTGTTCTCTTAGACATTTAATTTTATTATTGTTAAAGAAAGTTATAATCAGAATAATGTTTATTTCTTTTCTAGAAGAAATGGCAACATATCTTCGTTATGTAAGAAGGCTAGATTTTTTTGAAAAGCCAGACTATGACTACCTAAGAAAGCTTTTTACTGACTTGTTTGATCGAAAAGGATATATGTTTGATTATGAATATGACTGGATTGGTAAACAGTTGGTGAGTATTCTGTGATATATTTTGAAAGATTATTCATAATGTTTATTTTCCTTTTAACAGTGCTAATTCAATTTAAAAGAGTTATGAATAAGTAAGTTTTTTTAAAGGATTTAGTTTTCTTCCTAGTTTGGGATATTTTTCAGCTGGCATTTATCATTTGTATTTTGTAAGTGCCTTACATTTGGATTTACTGCTTTTTAGAGTGATGAAGCATTTTAGTCTTTTCATTCTGGTTTGGTTCTTAATATCAAATATATTCTTCTTGTATAAAATTCCTGTGATTAAGTTAATATAATACTTTAAAAATTTAGAGTTTTATAAGCTTCTCTGAGTCAGAATATCTACAATAAGAAATTTTATTTTAAAATATCGTTCTTTTAATTTTGTTAAGATTGTATAGTCTATTTCTGCATTAGTTTTGGAAATAAGACATAAATACATTTTCATTTTTGGTATAAAAAAAACCCTAGAATCAATTACAGCATTTGATCTTTTAAAGTTATAGAAATAAATACTTTAAAAATAATTGAAGTAGTCTTAAAATATGTTAGTAGTTACATTCTTTTTACTGTGTTATCTTGAACAACATGTATTGAGAATTATATTGCTTCTTAAAGTCTCAATTTAGCAGTATCTGTTTTTTCTTAGTCCTTTTAAGCAGCTAAAAATGATTTTAAATAAGATTTCTGAAGTAGAATGTACTGATAACAAGTGTTACTATGTCGTAGCCGACTCCAGTGGGTGCAGTTCAGCAAGATCCTGCTCTCTCATCAAACAGAGAAACACATCCACACAGAGATAAGATGCAGCAGTCCAAAAACCAGGTTTGGTGCCCTTTTTTAGATATGGAATATCTTATTTCAACATCGATAGGTGTCCTTTTTTCTTTAATAGATAAAATAACCAGACAGACATATTGAAGGGCTGAAAATACTTGTGTTTTTAATAAACTAGTTCCCCTAATGTTTCTATTAGTGAAATCATAACATTGAAATGTGTAGTTGCAAATTCTTCATTGATAATATAAATTAGTATAAAATTAGAGTAATGTTTGATACTCTGTTTGGACCTTTTCTGATACTCTTATGATGAGCTGTGATAGCAGTGCTTCTAACTAGTCTATTCTAGTTCAATAAATTACTGTTTCTGCTCTGTAAAGCTCTTTTCTACACATTATTTAGAAATGGAGAAACAAGGAAGACAGTATAATCAATAAAAATGGTTTTGTAATGAGTGGCTGAAGTGTTATGTACTTAACAGCTTAGTCGGTGGGATCAGACACACATGTATGTGGCTTAACCCTGGCAAATTCAGTAATCTCTCAAAACCTCAGGCTTCTAATCTATAAAATGCATGCTAATTCCTAGCTTATGTTAACTCTTGTGGCCACTGTTACTGTTATCATGATTATTGCAGTAAATATACAAGTAACTACATTTGAAAAGCAAAATAAACAGTTTCACATGAAATATATTACTAATGCCCTATAGAGGGGGCATGTAAACAAGTGGGAGTCTTGTAAAAAATTTATGAAAAAGGTGGCTTTTGAGATGAGCCTGAAAAGCAGTGGAATTTTTAAAGGGAAGTGACACAATAAATGCATTTAAGGAGTGTGAACAGCTAGACAGTGTGAGTTAGTTTTAAAATACACACTTTTTGAGGGCAAAGTAATCCACTTTGGTTTAGAGAATAAGTTTGAGAAAAGACATAGAATATTTATTGTGAAGAGCTCATGTTTCCTTAGAACTGAGTGGAAAGCTGTTGAAATTCTCAACCAGTGTTTTCATTTCTTTATGTAAAAGGAAGCTTTCTTGAAATTATCTTTGATTTAAAATTTTGCTATCACTTTGAATTAGTATGTACAAATTTTTGGTTATAACTTCTAGCAGAGGATAGTGTATTTTTTTTTCCTTTACTTTTACATATTTTAATCCTATCAAAGTTTAAGTGAGAGTTAAAATGAGATGAAAATTAATGGGTAGAACAGCACTTACTAAAAGCTGTATAGCAAAATAAAATGCTACATTTTAGGGAGTACAGGTATGTAACAATTTTATGATATAAGGCACAGCCAATTTTAAAAGATTAATTTTAAAATTAGAAATATGGGTATAATAAAGGGTCTCACTTAAATTAATTCACATATAAAATATAATTAGGTAACAGCTCAAAGATCCTAGTAAGAAGCTAGAAGTAGAAAAAAATGGCTCAGAAGTTGAGACTTAGAGTTTATGTTTCACAAACTAGAGTTAATTTCTTGACTACATTTGGAAGAAGATCAACACATGAACAGTTACTGTAATACACAAAATTCTTTTACTGTTGAATAAAATTGTAATTTAAATATTTTAGACTTTTAACTTTCTATGTATTTGAGACATTTCTTGTTAGACTGTAAACTCACTAAGGGTGGGGACTTTTATTTGTGCAGTCCTTTTTGCACTAAATGTAGGAAACTGTGTATATATATTACACATATATGTAGCTGATATATAAAACATATGTACTTTCATATATACATAGCTCTTTTAGGAAAGGCTTATATTAAATTTGAGGTCTGTATATACAGATTGGCATCATTATAGAAAAGCTGTGTATCTAGAAGAACTCTTCTTAGACCCTTGTCATCATTCAGCACTGTTTTATTAGAAACTCACAGTTAGTTATCTCCAAGGGCAAAGTGAATCCTTTCAAATGACTGAAACCCTGGATAAATAACTGATAATCTAGACTGAATGATTGAAGTTCCAGGGATCCCATAACTGGAATTAAAACATTAAATTTGTGTAATTGTTTATTCTAAGGAGAGTGCTTAGTTTTCACTATATTGTCAGAAAGTTCTTTGGACCTAAAATGTTGCATATTGTCCTAGATGTCTCAGTTTTGGCATCATTGTCACATTGTGTAAATTTGATTTTATGTAATTTATTTCAGTGTAAGCTACAAATTGCTAAATTCTGGTTATGAATTTAAAACGTTTAATGGAAAAGACTATGGAACTGTCATAATTGTTTTGATGATATGCTTCATGCCATGAAATACTAATTTTGCATTGTATGATTTAATTTAGGAAACCATGCCAGAACACTTGTTCATACCTTACACTTAAATTTAACATCTCCTCCCCAAAGGGTTGCTCAGGTCACCCATTTGGTGGGGTCCAGGGTACTTAGCACTTGGTGTTTGGTTGAGAAAGAAAGAAGAGTACTGAGGATTTTAGAATGTATGTAATTATAGTAAGGAGCTAGGTAATATTATTGTAAAAGCACTGAACTCTGAGTTGGAGTCCCTTCTATACTTCTTGCAGCTGTGTGACCTTAGGAAAATGTTCAGTGTTTCAGTATCTTCATGGAGATGATACTTTCTGTCTGAAATGTGAGAACACATTTTAAGCAGCTGATACAGAACCAAACGTGTAATAACTAAGATACTATATTCCTCCCTGTCTTTTTGTTAGTGCCGTCCACATTTTCCTGAAATATAGAAATTGACCCCTATTAAGAAATTACCCTTAATTGTACTAGTAGATTATTATTCAGTTATGCTTATTGCCATACAGATTTGCCAGGGGATCTAAAGGCATCAAGAATTTTCAGCCTGCTTCATATAAGTGGGCCTCTTAAGTTTAACCAGATATAAAAAAATGGAAGAAGCAAAGTGACTCATATGTATAAGATTGTTGTTTTTTTTTTTTTTAAAGTGTTTTGTCGTAGTCTCATAGTATTCTTCCTGTACAGTGCACCTCACTTTTCAAATAATTTTCCTATTTTCTCCTACAATTCTTACAGTTTATCCTTACAATCAGAAACAGAATGCTAGGCAAGAAAGAAACGTTTTGTATGATTATTTTAAGAACAACTTTTTGAGGACTTCTTACATTGCTTAAAATAGCTTTTCATGAGAAAAACCAATGTGGACTTCCACTGTAAGAAAATATGGGATGTCTTTTCGGTACACTCACTATTTATTTGGAGTGCTTTTGTGGACATATCTTTTTTACTTCTCTGCTTTTTGTTAACTTCATTTAGAAAATGAGATGGGGGAGTCTGTGACTTCCAAAGTCCTTTTGATTCTTATAAGGTTCTATTTATTATCTTTACACAATTTAGCAATTTAGCTAAAATCTTTCCACATTTTACAGTATACGCAAGGAACTGCATCTGTGATTCAGATTAGGAAGGGTATTTTAAATTTCCTTTTATACATTTGTATTATATTTTATGAGGATGAGATGTTTAACGTATTGGGTTTTTCTTCTTCCATGCATGCCACATGCATTAAATAAATGGCAGTCGGCAGACCACAGGGCAGCTTGGGACTCCCAGCAGGCAAATCCCCACCATTTGAGAGCTCACCTTGCAGCAGACAGACATGGTGGCTCGGTACAGGTATTTTCTGATTTTTGCATGAGTGATTATTCCCCAGATTTATACAACTAACCCTTTTTTTGAAACTCATGGCATGATTTCATATCCTAATGGAAAGCTTGTTGCTGCAGTCTATCCATAATTCTATTCTTTTGTTATTTAACCAAAAAAAAAAATTAACATGGTCTGTAAAGACCAACAGGGGTACTAAGATTTTGCCTTTGTTCATTTTGCAAGTATGTGCAACACTGTTTGTCATAACAGGTTAGAAAAATCAACTATATTATTTGAAACTTGTGTTGAGCTTGATTTTTTAATAATAAGCTAAATATTTCTTAGTGATTTGAGTAATAGAACATTTTATATCATTTCCTTTTTTTCGATGTTGCCTTTCAAACTAAATTCATCAGTATCTAATTTTTTCAACCTTAGTTCTCAAGACTCTGATTTTTATAATGGAATGTTTCGTTTGTACTTGGAGAAAACAGTTTCTGTGATGTGTTTATTAAGTGTTCCTCTAAATAAATTGTAAAGATGTTCACACAGATTTTAAGCAGTCCTCGTTTAGAATTGGTTCCTCTTTCCCCTTTTTCATATATTTAGGGACAGCTACTATATTCTGCCCTCTAAATTTTAATCATTTGTGTGTATTGCAGAAGGAGGGAGAGGTTACTGAGTCTCATGTCTTTTAAAATGTCAGTTTAAGGTAATCTATATGCTGGCTTAAAGTAATAACAAGTGTTCTCTCAATCCATTTCATTTTAGCACTTTCGCGTGCTTTTTTTTTCCATTACATATTTCCACTTGAACAATTTTCCATTATATTTTATCAGTTTTGTACTTTTAATATGTAATCAACTGAATCTATAATCTGGATTTAATTCTTTATTTAAATTCTAAAAATAATTCATGATTAAATCTCATGAGCTCTTGTTTTTCTCACTGTTAAATTTTAGGGGAAATTTCAATTATGTAGTCAGTTATTACAGAATTTTGTAGTCTATAGACTTTCTATTAGTAAATGGTAGAAGTATTTGAATAGTTCTATAAAAGTCTTAGAGTAAAAGTCTCAAATGCAAGGGTGCTTGGAATGATAAATTTTTTTATCATGTCAGTTTGCATCATTGGAATATCTAATTGAGCAAAGTATTTTAATTTGCATAACAAAAAGAATTGTGTATATGTCTACATAAGTTTACATGTTTCCAAGTTCAATGTCTGAATTATAGTATAAGCCACTATTAGAAATCTTTCCTACCTGCTTTGTACCACTGTCACAAAATTATTTTCATAGCTGCTACTTACTTTGTATGTGATTCTTAAAGGTGGCTCATGGGATCCCTTTGGACTGTCAAAGGGTGAATGAATTTAACTGGTTTTTCCCCTAAGTACTTAATGTTCTATTTTTTTTTTTTTACATGTTTTCACAGAGTTATTTATACATTTCTCCCAGCATATCATCAAATGGTTTCTCAGGAAGACATTTCAGTTAAGAAAATAGGTAGCTGTCTGGTAATACAACATGATGCAGACTTATCATGTATCAGCAGTTAGCTTAAAGTGAGCGATTCTGAGTCTGTGACATTCCTTCTTGGTCACTGCTCCCTTACCCATGACACTGATCATTGTTCTTAGTACAGCACCATAAAGCAGTGCAGGCTGTGTACATTTGACATGCAAGATGAACTGTCTTGCCATTTTTGACCTATAGAAAGATCTGCAGATACTTATTATTTTAGATTTGCTTCTAATAAACTTGAACTCCTTCCTTTCCAGCATAATTATCTAATAGACCAGACAATACAGTTACAAAAATGATGACATTTTGGTTCAGAGCACAAACTCTAGAGTTAAAATTTGGTTAAAATTCTGTCTCAGATTATTTATCAGTAGAAAGATATTAATACCTCCACCTCACTATTTTGTTAAAATTTAATTTTAAAAGAGTAGCATAGAGGCTAAAACTTAGGAGGTGCTTAAATAAGTAGAGTGCTTTGTTTTTGTGAAGAAACTTGACTGGTATTTTTAACTATCTCTGAGGAATGAAATGCAGAGGCACAGCCAAAACTCAGTATTGTCAAATAGAACTTTTCTAATTTTATTCTGCCTCTTTAGCGAAATCATGTGAATTTACAGCTATACATTTGATTATCTATTCCTACTGAAAAAAGGCTAAGAATATTCAAATATTGAAAATTTTATTTTGAATAATTGCTGGTCTCTTTGTGTTTTGGAAAACCTCCACCACAATCCTGTGTACCTGTTTATGTTCCCCCTTAGAATCATTGGTAATGAGTGTGACTGAGAAGTTGATCTAGCACTTTTCGTTTCCTGGCCATTCATTATTCACAAAATATCCCTCTAAATGACTTTTAGGTGTTAGGCACTGTTCTAGGTTCTTTGAACGAAGGGAAGAATAGAGAAATATAGTGTCTCTCCCCACAGAGGTTTCAGTCAGTAAAAGAGACTCATAAATAGGGAGTATTTTCTGATGAGATAGCACAACATGCTAGGAAAATATGCAGAAAAAAACACAAAAACTGGATTTAGTGGGTCAGAACTTCCTGGAAAAAGTTTCTTGGAAAACCTAAACTAAGACATGAGTATCAGTAGCAGTCAGCTTGAGAAAGTAGAAGTGGTTAGGAGAAGAGTGTACTGGACAGAGAGGAAACATACATAGGATTGTGGAGAAATGAGACACACTGAGAAACTGAATTCAGTCAGTGTGGTATGTGCTAAGAAATGAGCTTGGGAGTTAGGCAAGAGCAAGTCATGGTGAATTCAGCAGGTCTTATTACTAAATTTGGACTGCATTCTGACGATTTGGAGTACCTGTAAAGAGAAGTAGTCAGGGCACTACTTGACTAGATTAGACTTTTTGTGGAGAGTAGCTTGAAGGAAGAGAAATCTGAGCTAGGAACACAGCTATCAAAAGTCTGTAGCTAAGGGAAAATAATGGGTATGAGAGATGAAGAGAAACAAAATCATTTGAAAAATAATTGGAAGATACCTTTTAGTTGGGAATGGGAAAGAAAGTTCGATGCGGGTCCCTTTTTGGTGTGTATCTTCTTGGCAAATCAGGTTTTTAAAATGCAGTTTTAAGATGTCCCACTGGCAGCAGATAGTGCTAAGTTCTAGTTCCATTGTAGCTGTGCCTTTCACTGTAGCATACTCTGTGGAGCTCATTTTTACTTGAAATTGTGAGAAGAGAGAAGACAAACACTAAAGGTACTACTGTGTTGAAAACTATTACATAGTATGTGTTATACTTCCAGATTGTTTGGCATTCTCTTGTAGTTAGGGGGCCTTTGGTTGCATAAGTTGATTTTTGAGCACCTAAGGGAAAAGAAGAAATAGAATTGCAAATAGTATGAAGGATGTGCTGTGCAACCAAGACACTGCTGAGGAAAATGAAAGAATACCATTGTTATAATAAGTGAGATATTTTGGCCAATAAATATCACACCAGAAATACAGGTAATGATAACAGGAAAAAAATACAGGTAATGATAACAGGAAAAAAAGATTAGACAAAAGTATCTCAGTGGTAAAAAACACAGAGTACATCATTAAACGTCAGAGGAATAATAGACAGTAGTCTTAAATAGTTGGTGTGAATTTCTTTGAAAAGTATATTAACTTACATTTAAAAATTGTGTGTTATCTTTGTACTTAAATGTATGAGAATAACTTGTGGAATTAGGTACGACAGGCAGGCGTCTGTTAAATGAGCTGTGTTTATCTCCCTGCCTACCTGGGACTGTTTTCCCAACACAGCCTGCTGAGCTCTGGTCGTGAAGCTGGAGTCTGGAGTCCAGTTGGCTTTTTTCTTAAGATAAGAACTGTACTTAAGTTTCTTGTCAGGTTGGGAATGGCAGAGGAATTCTTCAAGAATAACAACAGTAAACCTGTAAAGCACATGAATTATTTTTTCAAATGTCAAACCTCAGAACATCTGTCATTTTTCTATATTTCATTAAAAGAAACTACCCTTTTTCTAGTTCAAGTATAATTCTAGAAATGCCACCTAAATTCTTTAAATTTTGACTGGAAAACTGTGTGTGTTTTCTTGGTTGATTAATTTAGGCTTCCAGGGATATAATGACATTAAAATATTTTATTTTCATTTTTCCTAGGCAAAATTCCTTTGTAAGAAAGACTTCTAACTTTAAATGGGAACATTTTAGTGCCATGATGACTCACAAGTCACTATGACAAGTAGGCTGACTTTATGGAGGACAGCAGCAGTTTTATATCTTAGCTCTGATTCATATTGATTCTGTTCTGATCCTAGGGTATTGACCTCTTCTCAGGTTAGAAGGATCTGGGAAACCCTAGAAAAATTACCTATGGGAAGATGTTCTAGTTTGCTTCTGGTCATTTGAAACTTTTTAATAACGTGAAGCGTATCAAAGTCAGCTATGAAGTCTTCCCGTGAACTGAAATCAATCAGATTATGTTATTTCAATGCATATGTAGTTACTGTTGCTGGAGAATATATAGTTACTATTATTGGAATTTGAAATATTTGAATTTTAAATTATGTAAGGAAAGACATGTTAGAAAAGATACCTACAATTAATTTGAGGTCGAGTCTCTAGCTACCTAGGGTAAAGAAAAAAGAGAAACCTGTTGAATATTACATTGGAAGAGAAATGGAAACTGTTCACTGACCTGCCTTTAACCATTGTGTGCTCTAACATAATAAGGAGAAGAATCTTGCTCCTTTTCTGCTTGGAGCAAGGACTCTTGACATTTTGAAATTAAGAATAAAGAATCAAATCATGTTCAATAATTAGAGCACATCATTATTTTGAAATGTTTTCAGAAAGAGAATGAATACTATAATAGCTAAGTTGTCCTCTCTGTTCCTGGGGCTTCCTGTTTCCCCCTTTCTGTTATTCTGTTCTTTGTCAGTTTTTCTCTTTATTTCATTCTCAGGGTCACATAGTTGGTAAGTAGTAGAGCTGGGTTTTCAGGCTAGATGTCTTAATCCAGAGTAATCAGCTGCTGCCAGTTGATGAGCAATGCTCACAGAATACATTTTTCTAGGACTTATTGGTAAGTTTCAAGAGATTGCTTAGTAGAGTTCTAAAGTTGAGAGAGAGAACAGATTGCAAATAGTGAATAAATTAATGAGAAATTTTAGAAAAATGCAAGCAGTGAGGTAGGTTTTTTCCCTTTGGTGTTAGTGATAAGAGGAAAGGAAGAAATAGAACTATAATGTGAATTTGCAGGACCAAGAAAATTTGTAGAATTTTGTTACAATCTTTCTCTTAAGATTTTGTGCATGTGTATATGCATGTAGGAACAATACTTTGTGTCCCTGTTCTATGGATGGTATAGCACAGAATGAGATGAGGTTCCTCTTGTTATGAAATTTAGTTTTGATGGAGACAGAATGTCAGAAAGAAAGAAAAGAATGAGAACATACATGCTAATAAATACGAAGAATTTATTAAATAGAGTATAACATGAAACTGTACATGCAAGTTTTAGGTGATGTGAAGAAAGGTGTTCTCTGAGAAGCTAAATAATAAGAAAGCTAGTAAGAGTATTTTAGGCAACAGCAGTAGTGTTAAAATTGTAAGTTGGGAAGAAGCTTGACATATTGGGTGGAGGTTAATGAACTGAGGGGAAGGTAGTATGAGATCAGAGGGATAGTCAGGTATTAGGTCAGGTGGGTCTTTGTCAGTTGTGGTAAGGAATACAGATTTTATTGTATGTAAAATAGGAAGCCAAAAAAAAAAAAAATAGGAAGCCAACAGTTGGAGTTTTAAATAGAAAATTGTACCCAGTATGGTTTACATCTTAAAAGAAGCATCCTGGTTGCTGTGTGGATAATATACTTTACTTAGGGTATAAGTAAAAGCAGAAGATCAGTTTTTGCTTTTACTTCTGCTTTTGTTCTTATAAGAGATTTCTGGTGGCTTGGACTGGTGTTCTAGAAGTAATAGAGGTGATGAGAACTGATTAAACGTGAGACATCATTGGGGGAGAATTTAACAGGGCCTCTTAGTAGATTAAATGTGGGGTTTAAGTCAAAGAGAAATCATAGTGACTTCTTCATTGGAGGATGAATGATGTTGCCATTTATTTAAATTGGCAGTATGAGGTTGCAACCTGAACAGGATTACAGGTTAAAGGGAATGCTGAATGGGAAGGAGCAATAGTAAAAATTCTCAAGGGAAGTAATTTATGATATAGGAATGAACCAAAGAAAGCAGGTACACAGGAAGGAACTGATTAAGATGTTAGCATAAGAGTTATTTTTCAAAAGCATAAAAGAGACAGAAGACAGAACATTTTAAATGAAAGTAAATTGAATAGCACATATAAGATGATTTTGATCTTTAATAAAATGCTAGTCTTATTACCAATTTCAGGTATGAACAACTACCTACTAATTGTTTTGTATTTCTTATAATAATTTTCTAACTTAAATACTTTAACCTTTAATGTATATATATGTGTGTGTGTGTGTGTGTGTGAGATACAAATATATAATATTTATATATTTTTTTCTTCTGTAAAACAGGTTGTAAGTTCTACCAACGGAGAGTTAAACACAGATGACCCGACTGCAGGACGTTCAAATGCACCCATCACAGCCCCTACAGAAGTAGAAGTGATGGATGAAACCAAGTATGTGTTAGTTTTGTTTGTTTTTTTAATTTTTGTTCTTAAACTATGCATGTGGAAGATTTATTGTAACATATAATTATTTCAGAATTTTTTTTTTGAGAATAGTTGCATGTCAAATAAATGGTATATAGTACTTACTTTAATCATTAAGTTTAATATAGTGTTATTCTAGTAAATATTTTTATGCAAAAATAGTTATTTAAGAACTGGCTAAAATTCTTACTTAAAATTAATACCATTTTTAGTTTCTGGTATTTAGGAATGTTGCATGAAAGTTATTGCTGTACTATTGATTATCCCTTTGTCTAAAAGTATTAGAAAAATAAATTTGTAGAATGCTGCATGCTTTACTATTTGTTTTAGTTTTAAAAATTTAAATTATAGTAATGCTGCTTGGAAAATGAAGCATGAAAAACGTGATTTCATTGTGGGCTGTTTCTGATGATCTCTCTCTTCTCTCTCTGTCTCTGTCTTTTTTCCTTTGTTTTTTATTTTTTTCTTTTCTTTCTCTTTTTTCTTTTTCTTGTGTATAGCTGCCAGAAAGTGTTGAACATGTGGTGAGTTCTCAAGCATAGGCAGACAGAAATAGCTCCATTGACTATAGAGATTTAGCATCATTTTGGATTTAAAAAAAAAAACTTCTAAACATAAAAATTGCAATTGGTAAAATATCTAAAAGTATTTGCTATTAACGGTAGCTCTGAAAAGTAGACATCATTGTTTGAGGAGCTCTTTTGCCTGCTGCAACTGTTTGCTTCAAGTGGCATAGATTGGAGGCACTTTTTAATTGTGTAGACAGCATGCCAGCCCTGCTTGTACTTGCACAGGTGTTTTGTAATAGTTTTTGATGTTTTAAGTAGAAAGATAGGTTTTTAAGCTTTCTTTTTTCTGTTTGTAATTATTGAATCTGTATAGATGATCCCCTCTTCCTATAGTATCACTAAAATAGTATTTTATTTACTAACCAATTATCATTTGTCATTGAATACAGTACTGATAAATTTCATAATAAACTGTAATGAGGAGTGTAATGTAAAAACCATCCAAATAATTCCTGATCATTGCAGATACTATGAAAAAACTATGTTCTTCCTACTAGTGGTAGAGAATTTAAGTTATTTTCTGACATTTGTCTTTAGTTGTAATACTGATTTAAAAGACTTCTCAGTTTCAGAATAAATTTCGGGTCAGACTTGGTGTGAATTAGGGAAGTTGCTTAGATTATTAAATTTTGAAGCATTTTACTTATATGCCAACATTATATAATTCGCTAATAGCATGCTCACTTGCTGGATGCGAGATGAGGAAACATCTGTGGATGCTTCTCTTTAAAGAGCAGTGTTTTAAGTATTCCTTTTCATCAGTTTGACTCTAGAATTCATTGACAATGTGACCCAATTTAGCATATTTTGTGATGTAACTAGTTATGTACCAGTTAGCTATGTGTGTTTTGTGTTTTCAGATTAAAAGTAAAAACACCAGCTTCTGTTTGTGAATTTTAGGTGCAGTTACAAGAGGAAAGTCGGGAAAGTAGGGCAGCAGTGCCACAGATAGAATGCACATCTCCATAGTTCAGCAGTGCTTGTAAAATGTTACTTCTGACACATATTTATTACTTTATCGAACTTGTTTGTTTTCCTGTAAAATGATGCTAATCATATGAAGCTTATAAGTTACTAAGAAAATCAAATGTTATGAATCTCTGGTGTCTTGTCTTGCACAGGACAGGTGCTTGGTCACTTCTCTCCACCTGCTTACTTCTGTATCACCAGCTGCCCGTGACCTTTCTCATCTGTGCTTTTTCCAGGCTTGTGCTTCCTCTTTTTGTGTTTCATGTTTTTATTTTTGCACTTGCATTCTCTGCAACTGGCTGTCTGTGTTCACATGCTTCTAGATCCGCTTTCAGTTGGATCTGCATTTATCCATTTGATCTTTCAGCAGCTACACTGCTGAGATTTCAGAAATATCTAATACTGTCCTTGCTGTTAGATTACAGACTAACAGGAAAGATTGCAGTTGTTTTAGCATATACTAATATATGATACATACTATTACAAAGATATAAAAAGCTTAGAATATGTAAAGAAAAGGATTACTTCCTGATCTGAATGATTGGAGAGTGCTTTATAGAGGTGGGTGTGAAAAATGACAGAGTAATTTATTTCATTGGGATGGGCATAGGTATGAATGTTTAAGGGCTTAGGGGTCTCTCTCTGTGGGCGCTGGAAGGTGAAAAAGAAGATTGTGGTGGGAAGGCTATTCCTGAAGACATCATTTTCCCTTTTTCAGAGTATTGTGTTCATATTTCTTGGTATGACACCACAACCCTTCATCATTTTCATAGTGTGCCCCTTCCTACCTTTCTAGCCCAACTTTTCATTCCAAATCCTATACTCCATTAGTTTAAGTCTGACTTGGTTATGTTATTCTTTTTATGTATTTCTTGCTTCATGTAATGTTCTGAATTGCTTGAAAACGAGACTTTTTAAAATTTTTATATCCCCAGAAGCTGAACCATTATACCTCCACAAGTTATTACTAAATAATAAACTAAATAATGTGGAATATATATGTGATGGACTATCATATGACAGTATAAATAAGAGAAATTTAAAACATGCTAGGTCACATAAGCCAAACAGAAAAGGCCACGTATTATGTGTATTATGTGATTCTGTTTAAGTAAACTGTGCACAATAGGCACAAAAATTAGATTAACGCTTGCCCAGGGCAAGGAAAAGGAGGATGGGACTGACTGTGGATGGAGAGCAGGGTTTCTGTATGGAGTGATGAGATGTTGCAGAGCTCAGTAGTGGTAGCTTACAGCTCTCGAGCACAGCACTACACTGAGCACTTCAGGAGCAAATCACATCTTAATCAAGGGGTATTGAGGAAGAAAGGAGAGCAGTCCGCGATTTCAGTGGAACTGTCCTGTAGGTGCGTCACAGGCGTCAGCAAAACTTCTCAACCCCCACCATGAAGACCTTCCCTTAAACACGTAAGGTTTTGTTGTTCCTTTAATTAGAGTAATTCCTAACACACCAATAAGTTCATTCATAAGTTTCTTATATCTTTTTAGGGTATGATTAATACATGTGACCATGATTTTCTTTTCCAGATTATATCATGTGATTCTCTTCAGTTACCATTCTGAAGAGAACCTGTTACGAGCTTGAGAGTTCTCTTTCAGAAATTGTTTCCTTTCTTCTTCCTTATGATTGGCCAAAATCCCTCTTACCCCATCAATTAAAATGTAATCTGTGATGGACAGCTCAGCATTGTCAAGTTTCCTAGTACCTCATTGGGGCAAACATGTGATTTCCAGCTGAAGGAAGATATTCTCTCTGCTTCTATATGAAATGACCCCTTTGTTAGTGATGAGATTCTGCCTTATTTGTTGACTATTACTGAGACTGTTACTTCACGATCATACAAATGATAGTGCCTTCCAGGTATTTAGATCAAGCCTTTCTTTAATCACTTTTTAAGCAGTTTCTTGTTTTCTTTCTCTTCCTTTCTCATTTCTAATATTTACTAAAGAAATTGTGTGTTTAATGTGAAGGCTTATGTGCCATTAGGAAAGACAGAAAATACACCAGTAAGATTTATACAACTCTTGTCTTAGAATTAGTCATGTGGGGAGTTTTACAAGTGTACCAATACTTAGATCATATTTTCAGAGCTTAGGTTTGACTAGTTGGTCTGTGATGGGGTTTAGTTTTCAATATTTATAAAAAGCTTCCCAGGTGATTCTAAGGAGCAACCAGTTGGTCTAATACTGCAGAACAGGAGAGGAATAGTTTTAGAGAACAGAGCACACACTTGTAACTGGGAAGTTCAGAGAGGTCTGTCTTGGAAAGGGTACATTTCCACTAATTCTGCAATGTGAGCATGAGAGGAGGGGACGTTGGAGCAAAGAGGTTGAGTGAAGATGTGGAGTAGCAGTGGAGCAAGGATGGAGCAGAGTGAGTCTGAGGAGCAACCTGTGGAGTGCAGGGTGCAGGGACAGGCCATGTACCCAGGCTCAGAGGGCTGTGGCTCCCAAGTAAGGAATGCAGCATTATCTTTGTGAGTGCAAGGAAAGCAAGCTGTGATGATTTAAAACCGGGAAGCAGTACAGTCAGGTTGAGCCTTAGGAAAATTAATTTGGCAGCAGTTGTGAGGCTGTGTCACTTCCTGGCATTCATCAAATTGTAGAAAGTGGCTTAAGAAATTGAAATTTCCTATGAATATAGATAGAGAACTTATACTTTAGGTCAGTAGTCTCTAGTGATTAAATGGTTTCTTAAAAGTGTATTAAGATAAAGTCTGGGTCTGTTCATTCTGGGAACACTTAAGAGACTCAAGTTGTCATAATCTCTGGAGTTGTAAAGATTAGCAAACCAGTGTTTTCTCAAGAGATCATTTTAGTGAGAAAGAAAAGCATTAAAATTATAGTACAAAGTGATAAAAATTGTGTAACTGGTGCTTGGAGGATGGTAAGTGAATTTTAGGTGTAAGGAAGACCATGTGTAAAGATACAGGGATATGAAAGACGATGTGGTATTTTCTTAAAATGGCAAGTAATGTTTGCTTTAATTAACTCCTTCCCTCTTCCCCATCCTCCCTAGTAGAAGATGAGACTGAGATGAGTGTGGACATAGAGTAGGAGCCGGTATTGAAGGGGGCAGGTTGGAGAGAAGATTGACTTAAGACTGGGATTCTCTTAAAAGGCTCTAACAACAAGTGGTGGAGGCGAGGTGAAAGTTTCTGAGCTCAGGCTGAGCAGATGGGAAAATTTTGCAGTCATCCCAGACTGCGAGGCTAATTGCATGTGGATGAGAAGGGTGAAACTGGAGGGGTCTGTGTATCCCTGTCTCTCTGATCTGAATTCTTCTTGCTCAACCAGTTTTTTTCTCTTTTTAAGTCAAGAGATCCAAAAGACATAAAATAACTTTAGGTATTACTTCAAGTGGAAAAATCCTTTGTCACCATATAAAAGTAGGTTCTGTATCATCAACCCAGGTCAGGAAAGCCTAGGTTCCAGAGTCCTAAGAGAGTATCTTCTGGAAGATAGAGTCTGCCAGCCAGAAGGGTGGAATGTTAGGACCAGAACCTTGGCCATTACCTTCTCTGTTTTCCGAAGGGTTCCAGACTTTGATCCATGGTCATTTCCTGCTTTCTGCCTAATAGTGTTTAAAGAAACAACCTTAGAATTTATCAGAAAAAAAATTGTTTATTCCCAAAGGATTTTTAGAATGGAGATACAGCTTTGAAATGTTAAGTTAGCTACTTCATGTCAGAACAGGAAGCTGACTTGGGAGAGCATGTTGGCCCCTCGGACCAGGTAGGAATTATAAAAAAAGCAGTGAGGAGGGGGATTAATAAGTATTTGCTTTAAATGTTTGGTCACCTTAAGCAGTTTCTCCAGTGTAGTTGTCAGTTGTATAGATCTGAAGAGTGTGAGTCATTGTGTAAGAAAATATAGTCACTGAGCAGCCAGAAGCAAGAAGCAGAAAGCATATTTAACAGTTTTATAGGTGTGGATAATTTTTTAAGTTCAGGTAATTGAATTTATTCATAGAAGCAGTGTGTTCATATAATCTGTAAGAACTGGTATGTGCTAATTCTTGGAACCCTTGCTGCTATTCGCAGTAATTATTAAAGGTAACTGGTGCCTTCAATCCCTTCCCATCCCTCCCTGTTTAACCATGCCAAGCACTAACATTGCATTCTTTTCACACCTTTGCCTAAACCGTACAAGTTGAAGCCCAGAATGCACATAGTATCTGTGGTGTTCAGTTATAGGAAGGCATGGGTCCACTTATTTTCCGCGGAGCTCTAGATCTGAGGCTTGGTAGGCAGTGAGGAAACCAGAGGGGTAACCGGCAGTTACAGCTGGTGACCAGTGCTTCCTACCTGTGGGACTTGAGACTCTTGTTGGAATCTAGTGTTAGCCATTTTTCTTCAAAGCAGCCTCATGTGGGCACTAAAAGAGTCATTCGGTGAGGTTTCACTAGAGTTTGTTACCAATAGATTAGAACTCTGGATTTAGAACATGCTTTAGAATTTTGATAAGGGTTTTTTTTTAAACTGTTAAATTTCTGAGGCAAATCATTTATTCAATAAATTAAATGAGTGCCAATTTTAATTTGTTGAGATATATTTGTGAGAAAGTCTTTATAAAGCTTTCATTCTAGTGTGAAGGGAGACAATAAGTATACAAGTAAAAGAATTTCAAAGTGGTAGTAATGAAAGGAAAATAAACCCATAACATGATAGAGTACTATCAACCAGAACTGTTTCATATTGAGTGCTTCAGTACTGGATGTTATTGAGATGAGGTCATTTATTAATCATTAAGACTATAAACCAGCTGTTTTAGAAGTGACTGTTGTATCAAGAAATCAGCCACAGGTTAAAATACCAGTGTATTTGTAAACTCCCAAATGTGTATTTTGAGCATTTCTATAGTTGAGTACATTCATAGTGTATAAAGCAATGCTGCCCTCTGCTGGTAGTCACTTTAATAGCTGCCAGCTTTTGCAAATCTACTGTAAGAGTATACTGTATAGTGGGGTTTATTTCGAAAAAATAGTTGTCTTTTTTTATTGTGTTTGAGTAAGGGGCATCTACCATGAGAATTCAATTAAAAATTTTACTCAGTTTCGAATAAATGCTTGCCGTGGTTTTCTGAATTCAATAAGCTTATTTTATCAAGAGAAAGGTTAAGAAATGAGAACTTGATTCTCAGAACTGGAAGTAATGATAGAAAAATAAAATAGGCATGTGGATCACTTATAAAGGTGTGGAAACCCTGGAGCTTGCACTTGTTTGTCGAAACTTCTATTAAGTCTCCTGTTCTAAAAAGCTTACATAACTCAAAATACTTTTTTAATAGAAAACAAATTTTAAGAATGTACTTTTGGATTTGAATTGCCAGGTAGTAGTATTTAGGAACAATAAATATTATTAAATATTGCATTAAATATTTAACCATTAAATAATTAATATTCAATATATATATATGTAGTAATTAATACCTTTCCATTGTAATATGACCAGATTCTTAAACTTCATATTGCAAATATACTGTTGTAAATATTTGGCCTGTTTCTCCTAAATACTATTTTTTTCACAGCTTAACTTTTACCATATTATGCTTAGTACATATATTATGCTTAATTTGTAGACCTTGAGTTAATACCCTTTAATGAATGTGGATTGATAAGAATTACAAAAGCATCTTCATAAGGTCATAGATGTATGGTCTTTGAATTGACGGCTTTTGATGATAGAAACAAAATATACACACACTTGCACACCAGACATGAGGGGAAAATTCAAAGAGAGCCAATGTGTTTTTTGCATGTACCAAAAGTAAATTCAAGCTTAGTAAGTAGAGGTGACTTTTAAGGGTTGCTATAGTGCCTGTTATATTGGATGCTCTGATAATGTCTTAGGAGACAAAATACCCAACACCCAAAGTTAAGGGAGGAAAGGTTTATTTAGCTCACAGTTTGAGGCGGTTTCAGTCCAGAGTCAGCTGGCTCCAGGGGAGGTGGCATGGCAGAGGGGCAGCCATTCACAGTGGGCAGAAGGTAGCAAGGCAAGCAGGAGGAAAGACAAGCTTCTTCCTGTCTCTTACGTTGTATCCAGGCTATTGAGTTAGGGTGCTGCCACACCAATCAGTGGACTGATTTAGTAATCACCCACCCTTACGCCTAGCACTGCACCACGAATCAACTACACTCTGCAAAAGTCTCTCCTATGACTGCATGAGGCTTTAAGGGAACATCTAGGCACAAGCCATAACAGCTAAATTGACTTTTTTTTTCAAGTATAGAAGAAGAAAAAAGCCGTACCCTCATACCTTTATTTGAAGGAATGCTGGGCTTTTAGAATATGTGGAGGGAGCAGGTCTGAGGAGAAGAAGTAGAACAGGGGGAAGAAAACAGGTTGATTTTCATTTTGAGCTTTTGGGGTGGGTGCTTTGCAGTGGTTCTTACTAACTTCCAGTTTATAGCAGCCTCAGCATCATTCCAGGCAGCTAGGATGTGTTGCGTCTCACTGTGACTAGGAGACTGGTCATGAGACTGTGAGAGGAACCAGTTCTCTCGGAAATCTAGATTTTTTTTCACCTAGGAATAAAAAGGAGGACTATATTACTTTGAATATATAACTTTTGAATTATAAACCCGTGTCATTTTGATTATGCTCTTTTAAATGATTTAATTTTACTTTAAAATAACTTAAACTTGACATTCTTTAACGCTTAAAGAATTAAAAAGTGCCAGTCTTGGCATTCTTTTCAATGTATTTTCTGTCTTTCAGTTTGTAGATATGATGGGAAGTGTTCATTGATGAATGTATTTTGTTTGTTTGTTTGTTTTCTTTTTTGTTGCTTTTTTTTTCCAGAACCGGGAATCAAACTCATCACCTTGCGCTTGCCAGGCAGGCGCTGTGCCGCTGAGCTAAATCCTCAGCCCCTTGCTGAATGTATTTTGGATTTCTCTTTTTAACTTTGGCATGTGAACTGTTTCTGAGTGAAAATGAAATCCCAGTAGTGGGTCATTATTCTGTCAGTACTTTTGGAACATGTATAAAATATGAGGAAGAAAGGGCGAGGTTACAGGCTTTGAACTTTATAACTGCATGCCAGGGCCAGAGAGTATTGAGCAGCCTACATTAGGTGTCACTAGTCAGCTGGATTCAGAGTATTGCAACTTCTCAGATTCTTGGCGCAAAGCTTTTGAATTTAGTGGCTCCTTTTTATGTTGTGTGGAATGTTGGTGTAACTAAAAGGCATGTTGAGGAAATGTAACTGTAACTCTGCTGTAGTTCGGCTAATCTCTGCTTCACTGGTGTGCTCACTGTTTATATTGCACTAGCTTGTTGCTTTTTAGAACACTTAGGTTAATGTGATTCAGCCTTTGATAATTTTAGTTTTTTATTTTAAAGAGAAAAAAGTAACAAAATAAGAGCAGCAAAGACAAAAACAATAAAATGATACAGAATTTCATACTTTTATGATAAAGAATGTTTCCTTCATCTGCAGGTGCTGCTGTTTTTTCAAACGAAGGAAAAGGAAAACCATACAACGCCACAAATGACTGGAGGCAGACAGGCCGTGGGGAGTTACTTACATGTGCATCTGCTGTCTTGTGATTAAAATCATCTCTGTAGTGACCACATATATTTTCAAAGACTCACTCTTAGAAACAAATATGTCATACTTTCATACTTCATTTTGTGGTTGTTGTCTTACATTCATATTTTTTTCATTGTTAACTTTTATGGAAGCTTTAAAGTTTTGTCAAAACATGAGTGCGTTGCTCATCAGTAAATGGAATGGACCAATGAGGTGGTATTGATGAATACAGTTCTGTAAGACATTCTTCAGAAGCTCTTGTTGTAGTGAGCAGTACAGTATCTTGTCAACCAACTGTATACCTAATTTGGTTTTTGTATCTCCTGTAAGAGCATAAACAAGCAGGAATTTTCTTCCTAGTGGATAATGCAGTAGAGAAAAGAGCCCCCCAAATATTTAAAAAGAAAAAGGCTATCCTTTGAGAAGTTCATATTTTGTGACATTTGCATTGATTTCAGTATTACTGATGGTACTGTTATTCATGAGTCATTCTAACATTGTTTCTGTGGAATCATGGTACAGTCGCTGCCCAGAGGTACTGAGGAGACCACTCTGCGGCTTGGCAGACGGTGGAGGAGGATGTGTCACAGGAAGTGTGGGAGATGTGAGTTCTGCTTTTGTAGCACCACTACGTGAAGTACAGTGCTGCAGAAGTGGCAAAAGTGCTTATTTTTTAAAATGCAAAAATATTTGTATAATGTAACTTTATGCTTCCACACAATAATGTATGTTAAATAGCAAGAAATGAACTCATTGAAAAGTGGTATATGGTGGAGTTTTTTTGTTTTTTTTTTTTTAAGTACGCTAAGGAAAATAAATAAATGTGAATCTTGTTGCAAGGTATAAGGTTAAAGCCAGAGGAGATCTCACTGAAACCTACTGCTGAGTAATTACATTTCCCTTAACAGAAAACTTTGGATGTGCCATGCAATGGTGTTTATATTTTGTTCTTCGATTAAAAGACCCCCAGCAATAAAAACTGGGTCACTCGGTTTCCCTCTGTACACATTATTCTCTTGTACTCAACTTTGCTAGTTCTCTGGAATTTTCCTACTCTTTAGTATAATTGTAATGGTTGAAAAATATTTTGGAGAGGATGGGTCAGGTGCTTTGTCTCCATAGTCTTTTGAAGTGCCTGCATATGAACAATGTAACAGTTCTGTAAAAAAGGAGGCCCATTCCACTTTTCAAGCATGCTTTGTTTTAAGCCATAAAGACACAGGTGTACTTTTGTCACATTCTGCTAGCCAGAATTTTTGGGAAGGAACAAAAAGACTGACTGGAAAGAAAATTATTTTGATCCAATCTCATGTTCATCTTTCATTTATGAAATGTTACTTATTCCTTCCATGCATCTCTTGTCTTTAAGTGTGTACCTCCAAGTATGCTTATTTATTTTTATTGTCTCAAGGTAACATTTAAAATATGTGTTAAAGTAAGTGAATCACATTTTTTTCATTATTACATTTACAGGGATTTAATTGTACTTTATAATTTATTTTTCTTATTAGCCAAAAGTTCAGTGCATTGTTTTTCATGAATTAGGCACCCGTATGAACACCATAAATCAGGACATTGTTTATTATTGTTACTCTGAATCCTATCAGTGATCTTTTCTTCATTTTTAAGACCTACACTCACCCTAGAAAACACTTGCTGTATAATTTGGTCAGTCGTTTCCATTCTGTGTATTTGTATACTGTCACAGTGTCTTAAACTACAGGAGTTACATACTGAGTTTTTGTTTTTGTTTGCTTTGAGCAAGGTAGATGGATGTTTTGGCCATTATAATGTGAAACCACTTCTTTCTTTACAGTATTTGACCAAATTTGTGTGTCTATGATATTTGTAAATACATGCTATATCTGTATTTCTTATCATAAGCCTATTTAGTTTTATTCTCAGTAGGGTTTTCGGACTGTACAGTGTTTATATGATCTGAATTCCTTATACATAAGAAGGTGTGTATATTAATCCAATTATGGACTTAAATATTTTAAAAGTATAAATACCCTTATTTGCTGCAAAGACCAGTGTGTAGACATTTGCTTTTTAGCAATATTTTTAAGTGCTCCATTTTAATGCCAAGGAATAAGTCTTTTGGCAACACAAACTGGTCAATAATAGGTAATGCAGGTATGTTCAGGTTAGGCCAATGATGTTTTGCATTTTTATGCTTCTTTTCTGTCAACACTAATGAAGTCAACATTGCCTGAATGTCTGAATAATGAAACACATCCCTGTTCAAAAGTATGTAACTGAAAAAGAAATAAAAAATAAAGGTAGTTTTTCTAAACTTGTTCTTTCCCCTTTCCTCTAATTATGCATGATGCCATTCACTCTGGTAGGAATTCTAATAATTCAGTTCATATAGACTATTATATGTGGGAAGCAGAGGTAAAGGAATATGCTTTTGCTCGTCCTTTTGGTTTGGTTTGGTTCTTTGTTGGAACACATAGAAGGAAGGACCTAAGATATATTTGTTTTCTTTTCTTTTTTTTTTTTTTTTTAATAGTTTTCTAAACTGCGTAGTAGAGCAGTTAGGTAAAGCTATCTTCGAAGAAACTAAGATAAACAATTTTATTTCATTTTGAAAATGAAATCTTAACTGCTGTATTCTCAAAAACTCAGCATTAATAATCCAATTTTAGGTGAATAATTTTAAAGTCATTGCAGATAGCATATGTTTGCAAGAGTAGCTCAGTTAATCATTGTGCTGGGTCCTTTAAGAGGTTTCACCAAATGACATTAGTGGTGCGCTATTTGTGAATAGATAAGGCAGAGGAGCACAGAACAATGTGTCCTTTAAACACCAGACGTTAGGAAGCAGCAGAAGCCCCAGGCATGCTGGTACAAGCCTATAATCCCCTGCTGTTCAGGAAGCTGAGGTAAGAGGATTGAAAGTTCAAGCTCAAGTTCAAGCCTTAGCTACTTGGTGACTTAGCAAGACCCTCTCTCAAAAAATAGTGAGTAAATAAATGAATGGGTTTGGGATGTAACTCAGAAGGCTCTGGGCTCAATCCCCAGTAACACCCCGCCACCCCCGGCAAAGGAGAAGGATCTGAAGGTTGCACAAACCTTTTACAAGGTCCAATTTAGACAAATAGGGAGTTTCAATTTTAGTGACTGAGTAGCTGCATTAAGGAGAACCTAGTGAACTGCAGGTGTGGCTAAATAAAAGAAGGTACATCATGCCATTTAACTGCGGGTCCAATGCTAAACTGGCTTTAGGTATGTTTAATCCTGTTGCTGAGGTTGGAAGCTGTCTTATTCCATATCTCATGGTTTTGCGTTTTGCTGCACTGCTTTCACTTCTCATGTATATGGTAAAGTGGCCTCAAAAGCCTCAGACATTTTGCTACGGTAAAGACAAAACCATTTTTCTCAGCAGTTCCAGCAATATCCCAACACTGCCACCCCCCCCCCCCCCACTGGTTTACATGCCCACCACTGAGAATTACTATGGAAAAGGGAATGTGATTTTCTCAAAGAATAGCCTGATGAGGATCCTCCTTTAGAATACACTTCAACTGAGAAATGAGGTTGAAGAGGTTTCACCCAAAAATAAAGGCTATTGTAATCAGAAGGAGAATGAAGAACTATTCATCAGGCAAAAAAATAGGAAATGAGGCTGTTTTATACTCACACAATGAGCAAACAATTTTCACAAATAGTGAAATTCAAAATATACTAACACTTGAATGCATTATACTGCAGTTATAATACCAGCCTATTATGTTAAGTATTTAATTATTTTAAAGGGGTAATACTCAATTTTAACAGTTAAGTGGTGTTTGAATTAATGGAAATTTCCTCTGCCTTAGTATCAAGGTCCAAACATGGAACTGGAATGATAATTAAGTTTGGAAAATATATCTACTGCAAATTTGAGGATAGAGACCTGCTTCTTCAGACTTGACAGTGTGAGGGTTGTGTAAGTTGACATTACTTGTGTTTCACACAGCACTAGTTATCAAAGTGGCTTTGTTGCAGTGTGTCATGTGAAGGTGCTGTTTTGCAGTGGAGCTTTCATGTTTAATTTATGATGAAACATCAAGTCTCCACAAAAGCAAATTTCCAAACCCATCCAATGTTCAGAAATAGTAATTCAGTGTGATTTATCTCATTTATAAAAATTTCGGTCTTGTTCCCTGGGGGAGGGGGGGAATCAATGAAACTTTGCCATCAAATTTCTGTGTAGTTGGGCAAGTCAGAATATTCAGCTTTGATTTCTGACAAAGCTTAACAGATCTGTTGACAGTTAATTAAAACTATTAATCCAATAACATGATCCCTTCAGATACTTTTCACAAAATATCTATTGATAGCACAATGTATAATTATCTCTCTTTTGTAGTGTAAGTGATGGGTATTCAGTTGCAGTTGGAGAAGCTGTGTTTGGAGGTCCTTTGCAGAAGACCTCATCAGCCTTTTCCATTCTGAGTGAACTTACTCGTTGAGGCTAACGATTTTCAGTCCAAAGATTTTTGGTACCAGTATTCAGCAAGTTATCTCTCTACAGTCCGATAATTTACAGCAGTAGTGGGTTACCAGTATAGCTGGCAATTGTCAGAAGTTAGTGATTTGAACCTTTTACAACTAACGTATTATTATGGCATTGTTTCCTACATCTTGTGGTTATACTTTTCTGCTGGATGTTTAAGACCAAGTTTAAGTGAGACCCATACTAATCAATTTTTTGCTATCTATCAAGGTCAGTTAAGTCTCCTCAGGATTTACCTTGGAACCAAGTACAGCACCTCTTAGTTCTACTGTCACTGTCAGCCATCTGGATGAGTCATGGCCTTTGCTTGACCAAGTTGCTTTCTGTGAAAGCTTGAGAGATTTTTTTTCTCTCCTGATGATTCTCCTTAGGCATATTATACATCATTGAATCAATTTCTTTTGTGGTCCCATAATCTCCTTGATCAGAAAACCAGAGACTCAACCAATGTAAAGGATGTTGCAGCAGAGGTTCTCTTATGTCCTGGGACCTCATTGACTTTGGAAGGCTAGGGCCAAATATTAGCTATCCTATTAGATAATCTATCTGTAATTTTTGGTGTCCAAATCTCAGTTGTTAAACATCCAGAAGAGAAGATTAATGATGTTACATTGTAATGGAGGCAGTAAGTTTAATATTACTATCTTATCTAAATATCAAACATCTTCAAACATAAAATGGAGCTGTTATATTCTAACAACCATGGTTATTCTAATATTTAAATTCCTATAGAATGTTAACACAAGTTACATATTTTGACAGAAATTTAGAAATCAAAACAGTATATAACATTGCAGCATGACAATCATGATATTTTGTAACATACTTAAATTTCCACTTTGACATAGCATAATCCTTTTAATCAATCATCTCTATCTAACACATAAGCTTTTACATAATTTGTTGTTCTTTAATAGGAGATACATCACATAAGTTCTTTGTTAAAGGCAGGGGTCTGAATCCAAAAGAAAAGTCTTATTACTGTAAGCAATCTCTGTTTTACATTTTGGAAGACCTGTGTATCTAGAATCATGAATACATTTAATACACTATGAGATTAACAATAATGAATTGTCATACACAGGTGAAAACCTTAGTTTTGTACTAAGAGCATCTTTTATGAGAAAATATTACTGTATTTTTTCTGGAAAACTTTAGTTTTTGACCATGACCAAGTTATTGAGGGTGTCTCCCAAGAGAGTATGGGGCTCCTTATTACTGAACTCCTCTTGGCCACTCCTCTATTCACCAATTGGAGTCCTGTCCAATAATCTCTCCCCACTCTAAGGGATTTTTGTTAATTATCTTGAATTTTTTGACAAGCTGTGAGAAAACCAATTTTGATACCTCTTAGACCAGCTGGTAACCCAGGTAGAAGCATGCTTTTATGTCAGTAACCAAAATTGGATTATGAAAAAAACAAAACAAAACAAAATTGGATTATGAACAAAACATCCAAAAATACAAAGGAAAAAAGAGGAAAAGGGAAAAATTGTTGAGCTCAAATAAAAAAGGGAATGGTTGTTTATGAATATGACAAATAAATACACAAATGTCTGGGTTACTTTTCTCTTGCTGAGACAAAATACCCAATGCCCAAAATTAAGGAAGGAAAGGTTTATTTAGCTTACTGTTGGAGGTTTCAGTCCATACATGGCTGGCTCCAAGGCAGAGTGGCACATGGTAGAGGCCAACAGTTCATCGTGGCTAAAGATAGCAAAAGCAGCAAGAGCAAAAAGGGAGGAAAGCAAACCTCTTTTCCTCCCTTATAGTGTATGCTGGCTGTCCACCCATGCCCATACTGTCTCAGGGCCCTCCTCTTGCACAGGCTCAGGATGAATACAAAGTAAGGCCCCCAGCTCCCTGCTTAGTTACATAGTTAACCTAAACTTCTTAAATTGACACAACAATATTGCAGAGCAGGAAGGCCATGTCCTTTTCACCCCAGGACATAGAACTACTGTGTTATTTAGTTAAGCTTCTAGACTCAAGTTGACACAATTTATCAACTGTAACAACAGAACAAACATCTTTACAAAATCAGAGTGAACTCAAATATATTTTGAACAAATTGAGTTATAGTAACTATTACAATTTTAGTAATTTATCATTATAAATAGACTAGTCAGATTTTGTTGTTCATAAATTAGCAGATATTGCTTAGAAGAGTTTGGAAGGAATACAATCATTCATCTATATGAATATACAAACTGTATGTTTTTTCTGTCTTAAGAATACTGGTAACTTACCTCAGTTAAATCTATGTACTGTTATCATCTATTCAGACCCTTAATTCCCATTTTGGTTACCATCTGCTGGGCATTCTGGGTCAATTCCTTCAATAGGTTCCAGGTCGGATCTAGCCTCATCCTGTCAACTACTTCTCCGGATCTGAGTTCATGATACAGCCAGACAGCATGTTCTAGCCAAACACAAGTATATCCTCAACACCAAATAAGTAGCAGACTGGGTCCCTTCCACTGTCCAGTGTGGAGATCTCTCCAAAGGACCTTCCTAGCCTTTTTTCTTGTACCTGATGGAATTTTCTTTCTGCTGCTGTACTTCCATCTTTTGTAGAATTTAAAAGTTAATTGTGTATATTGCCAAGTGAAGTCTATTATGAGGTGTGAATTTTATAGGAAAAGATTCCGCCTTTTGTTTTTGTAATTGAATTTTGATTGTATGGTGAGAAACCTGTATCTTATATTTTGGAAGAGGGAGCTGTCCCATAGCCTCCCCTACCTAGAATGATCCACCTGTGAAAACAGAAGCAGATTGAATTAATTTGTCTGGAGGATAATGACAACAACACCAGAGAAGTTAGCCAGTGTAATTGCCACGAGGATGAAAATTGCCATAACCACTGTTGTTGAACTGAAGAAAAGGGAACAATAAGAGTCTGTACCTCATGACCAAAGCCATTGAAAGGGATCCCAATACTGCCAAAGGACCCCAGTGTGTGTATGTTGAGTTGACCAAAGCCAATTAATATTAATAGTTAAAGTCTGAAAATCAGGGTTGATCTGAACAGTTTGGGATATAATAAGTCTTTGATAGATAAGGTGACCCAAACTTGAAGAAGTTATCCTAGCCTCCATCCCTTTGGAGGCCACCACCAGGTCTGCCATTAAATGTGATGTCAAAATCAAGTGACTGTTTAAACACCAGTGCTCTCAGATTGCACTCCAAACCTTTATACCTGTTTGTAAAATTTCAAAGCTTTTCTTTACCAATTAAATTTAGGAATGTAAAGCAGGAACTCAAGCTTATTAGGAATCAAAGAGAACACCACAGACTTACAAAACTTTTAAAATCAGCAGCATATCCTGTATATGATGTGGAGAAGAAAACTGTAATTGAAGCAAGAGAGTTCTATTAGCTGTATAATATAAAGAGGAAATTTTTTATTCTATCTCTAAAAGACCAAAGTTAACACTGAAATACACCTTTTCTTAAACAAGGGGCAAAGTTTCCATTTATGGGAATTATGTTCTTTTAAGTAATCTTTTTAAAATATCCCCATCATTGTAAATCTTAGGAAATACGAGTTTTTCAACTAAAGGCAAAATGTTTTTTATCTTGAGGATGGAGATAGTCTTTTAAATTAATCATCTTAAGGAAAAAATTTAGAGGTTCTGTGTGTGTGTGTGTGTGTGAATTGGAGAGAGAGAAAATGGCTCTATTCCCTGTGAAGCTTTATTCCTGTGGAGCAGAAATTCCCTGGGAAGCTCTATTACCTGCAAGGAGGATGAATGGCCTTTTGCATTTCTCCAGGTCAGCAGTCTAGCACGTTCGTTACTGTGGACCTATAGCTGCCACACCCAGAGGCCATTCGCACTTGTGTCTAAAAGCCTTTTAAAATGTTTTTCCTTTAAATAATCAATTCCATCTATGAATTTAATAAGTATCAAAAGACCCACAATCCTTGGATTCCCTTATTTATAATTTTAAAATTTTTGTCAAGGGAATAATGACCAATTGAGTGATATGAGAGTCTGGGGGTGATTTGAGCAGTGTTTTAAGTAAACTGAATCATAGGCTTGATTTTCCCCATGTAGTCTGAACCAATGACACCAAGCAAAACCTGGAGACCACTTTGTATTTGGGCTCTGCCTCTGGTTGCAGCTTCCACTCCATCATCTCAGGGCTGGGGGAACTGCCAGCAGCAGCTCATTGACCTGCCTTACATCTGGGAATGGGCTCCATCTCCCACACTCCCCCTCCCCAGGAGACCAGGGATTACCGCCTCTGCAACCATGGTTGCTGCTGGCTTTTTTTTTTTCTGATCTGGGCTGCTGTTATACTCTTAGTGAAGCACCCCTTGTTAGTATAGTGGGTGTGGCTGGCTAATGGGCCACATAGCAGAGACACCCAAGAAGTTTCCCTGGGATCTAGCTTGCTTGGTGGAAAGGAATGGAGATGCAAACAGCCATTTTCTTGGCAGGTTGACCCCAGGCACTGGGTGGGCCAGCCATCTTCCTGCTCTGGCCACTGGATGTCCCATTTTTGCCCAGATTCTGAGCGCAGGTGCTGTTTGCACCGAGTAAACTTTTGGTGTCAAAAACACACATGTTGCACAACACGGCAGGAGCCCGGGCACACTGCAGTCATGTCCCACCTACTTGGCCCCAGGTGCACAGGCCTGTAGTTGGTGGTGCACACCAGCAGCCGAGGCTGGACCAGGCCCATGCATGGGTGGGTGGCTGGAAAATCCCAGCTGAGTCCCTAGGACTGGAGCACTGGGCCGTCCCTGCACCCGGCCTGTGCTCCTTCCCCCAGGAGTACCATGGTGCTCTAAGCCAGCCATGTACAATTTAAAAGAATTTTCTTTTTTGTTTTGCTCATCTGAGCAAAGCTAGAGGGTTTAAGCTCTAATGGTGGTCCCTTTGTTTTGTCCTCCTTTTCCCTCTCAGCACTCAATTTTAAAGTAATGCTCTGAGACGAATCCTTTGTGGTTGTACAACCCTTTCTAACCAACATCCAGAAAAGAAACTGCAGGAATCAAGCATACAAAAACACTTCTGCATACATATACCTCTGTGATTCCTGAGACTCTGCCCACACTTTCTTTTTTTTTTTCTTTCCTCTTTGAGTCGTATGTCTTTTTTATTTAAGGTCAGTAGACCTCCATGCCTGAATTTTTACACCTGATACTTGCCAATATTCAGCACAGGACTACTGAATATTGACCTACCAATGAGCTTTTCTCCCCTGAGAATTTTGCACACAAAATTTGAGAAAATTGATAGTCCTGACACCTACCAATCTTATTTACCACATCAGTCCTTGTTCATTTGTCAATTTGCTGTGACCTGCACAGCTCTTGATGGTCCTGTGGGAAAAAACAGTGAGGAGGTTTAGAAAATATAGACAAGAGACAAAGCTGAGGTTCGGTGGAGTCCTTTTACTCTTGATGGGCTGAACAACAGTAGGGGCATTTCTTTATACTTTGACAAAGTTAGTATCACCAGACACAGGGTTGCCTAGTGACTAACGACTGGAATTGTCTCAGGCAAGATTTTTTTCTCAGGACCTAAGTTATTCCAGCTTCAACTGCTCCCTATAATTGTCAACTTCAAAGCTTTGTAGATTTGTCCAACTAGGTTTTTTTGTGTGTGTTTTTCCTATTTCACCTATAGTTCTGCCACCATTGATTGCAAAACATCTTAGCTGATTCCACTTCAGGTTGTACTGAGTTGGTATTTTCTCAACTTTAAAATATTGTTTAAAAATATTGTAGAGTGTTCTTAAAAGGTCATTTCAATCTTAGTATTGATTTCTTAAGTAAACAACTGGGCAGCATTGGTGACATCTGTCAACTCATCAAAAGCAAAGGAAAACTACTTGAAATCATTTACCTATTTTTAAATTAGTGGTTGATGACACCGCAGTGACCTAATGTCTTCAAGCACCTATTTCTGCTAAAAAGCTAGAAGTCATAAACAAGTTTGTTTTCTGTGGACACAACTTTCTGGTTGCTGCAAGAAAACAATTCAAATACACCATTAGTAAGTAGCTTTCTCTGGCTAACAAGCCACTTAGTTACTTTGCACTTTTATTGTCACTTTTTATGCATATGAATAAATTGTTCTGTGAAGAGATTATGTCTTTTAGCTGTCTGATTGTTCTGACTTCTTTCCTGTGATTTGGAAATACTGTGACTAACACTTACTCTAGTAATGTTGACGTATATTCTTGCAACACAGCTAAAGCATGATTGCATAGTAAACACAATTCTTTGGCATATAATTATGTAACAAAATAGTCCTTATTACATTGTGCCTTAAAAGTACAGCACTCTTTGACGTGATGAATATGCACTAGTAAGATGCGCTATAAAAAATAATATCTGCATGACAATATTGTGCCACTTGAACTACTGTTGAGTTTTTCCTAAGATTGACAGTGCATTGAACAGCATTGTAGAGTAATGAAGACCATGTTTGGTCTTGGTAGGAACTATTCAGCTCTGCTTTTGGAGCATACAGCCATAGGATGTAAAGAAATGAGCATGGTTGTGTTCCAGCAAAACTTTCTAGATGCTGATTTGTATTTTATACAATTTTTATGTGCCATAAAGTATACTTTTTATGAAATATGCTTTTAATTGTTTTCAACCATTCAAAAATGTAAATACTATTCACAGTTCATGAGCTGACCAAATATAGGAAGTGTGCTGGATTTGTTTTGCAGATCATAGGTTGGCAATCTCTGTTCTAGGCTTCACTGACAGATGTAAATATTTAAAGAAAATTATGTCTAATTAAATAAAATTATTTATCAAAAGATTACATTTCTTTCCTGTCATAAAAGGAAGGAGAATTTTAAACTAACACCAAGAATTACAATATTTAAACAATGTATCACTATACATATGGGAGTTATAAATGAAGCAGATAAAGTAAATCTGACGCCCATATGAACCTGGGTGTTGTGACAGTGTAGTCTTGCAACAAGAATTTTGGGATCAGACAAATATAATCTGAAACCAGACCTCTTCACTTGTGGAAACTGTGGCAAGTTATTTGACTTCTTAGCCTTTTTCTCCCCTGAAGTTGGAGATAATGTCTCAATTGCAGCATGTTTGTGAGGATTAACAAAAATCTTTATAATGTATTAAATAGTATATTGAGAGATTTCCATCCAAATGTATTGGCAAATTTTGGCTCCTGGATTAGAAATCTTTCATGGCCAAGATTATATACTTATGCTGAGTACTTATTTCTCAAAGCCAATTTGGTTAAGTAAGGCAAGCTTCCTTGGTACATTTTAAGTGAAAAATGTCTCAGAGTTTTATGTTTTACACAGAATTATTGGTGATTTGGGTAACTATGATTCTCAGCCACTAGGAGAATATAAGACTGAAGGAAAGGTGGCCTGGTGGGCTGAAGGGTGGAGGGGGAGAACATGTGTCAGGACACGGCTGCGGATGGAGACCAGAACCCTACAGGCAGATACACCTGCTCCTGCCTTGCTGGGTATATGAACTTGCAGGCTATATGACCTTGGGCAAGTTACTATTTTCTCTAAGCACTAGTTTCTTCCTTTCAAGAAGAAAGTTAATAATTTGTCTTCTTTCATGGGAGTTTTGATGAGGAAGCTCTGTATGTTAATTGTAAGAAAGTTCCTGGTTCACTGGAAGTACTTGCCAAATGATAGGCTATTTTGGGCTCTTATTTAAGCCAAGGAAAAGATGATGTGGAAACACTGATGGCACATTTTGTCAGCGTGAAACTATGGCATGCGTTCATAGTATTTATTCACATCTCTAAAAGTGTGATGTTTGTCGTGAGCAACGAATCAATGAGGAAACTGAATTTATTTTGTAAAAACAGAAAAGGCATCTGTGAGACGGTAATGATTTCACTGTGGGGTTGGTAAATGTTCCCCTTATTTTTTGTCTTCTTCTCTTCCTCCAAATCACCAGTGGCACCACAGCTTCAGAGAAAGATCCCTTATGTGAGGGACAAAGAACCAACTAGCTGTGTCTCTATTCCTGGGCCTGAATTTCATCTCTATAAGGAAGCACTTCCTTCAAGAAATGTAAGTGACTCTGAAGGTGATTCTCTGAAGGTGACTCTGAAGGTAGTCGTTGCCATCTTCACATGATAAAATGGTAGATGTGGGAGATTTACTTTCCTGATTACTTTTCTTGTATGTGGGTGCAGCCCCAAGCCTTGCGTACTCAGAGGTGGGGCTTTGGGAGGTGACCAGACCATGGGTATGTGACGTGGGATTGGTCCATGATTGGTTTAGTATAGTTCTGGGGTTGGGTAATGGGTTTACTGAAGAAGGAAGACACATCCTGTGTGCGGGTGACACCAATTAGTAGGCTTGCACCTGGACTGAATAAAGAGGAGAAAGAAAGACTCTGCTCCCTGCCTGCCACCTCCTGAAGTGTTTCTCTTCTGGTGGCCCCTTTGCCACATCGCCCTGCTTTAGAACTGTTAGCTTTGGACTGAAACCTCTGCGAACTGTGCGTTAAAATGAACCTCTCCTCCTTTAACTTGTGGGTGTCCAGTATTTTATCCCAGCAATGAGGAAGTAACTAAGACACTCCTCATACCTAGGCCTATACCTGCTCAACACCTGATCGATTCTTCCCTCAGTAAAAAAACACAACAACCCCCCTCCAATCATAGGACATAAGCAGAGCAACCTCCTTGATTTTGTTGTCCTGTCCAGTTATTCCCCTTTCTCTTTTCCTTGTCCTATAATAGTCCAAGGCCTGAATGGCCTTGGTAACATGACCACTATAAGACCTCCAGGGCCCTGCCCTCCATAGCCTTGGAAGCCAAAGTTGGGACAGTAAATGCTATACCACTTCACCTTATTTGAAATTCAGTTTTTTGTGTCTTGTGAACACTTGTATGTAAGTATGTATACATATAAGGAAAAATGCTAGAAGTCAGATGATATGTTTATTGCCTAAAACCCATCTCCTGATGAGGCCCCCAAGTTGCTTAGTTATTCTTTTTATAGGACAGTGAGTAAAAGGTTCAGAACACCAAGAGACAGAGTTAGACAGGCTTTTACATTTTACTTAAAATAATAATGATTATTAGATATTATCACTAGTGTCTCAGTTCTTTGTTGTGATTTCTTTCCTTAAACTGTATCAAAAGCCTAAAGAGTGAGAAAAGTCTTGCTTATGACTGAGCTCTATGATTCAATCTGGTCGGTACCCACTTTTTTATATTGAAGATGAGCAACAATGATGACATTGAAGTTTTTTCACATTTAAGCCATTGAAAAGTGAATGTTGTTTAAAATTTTTCAGTACTTTCCCAATGAAAGTTTGAGACCAATGAAAAAGTGAAGAAGCAGTAGATTGTTTGGACTTTCTGTTCAAGAAAGTTGGCTGAAAAGAAGGATGAGAGATAGAGGAATAAGTGAATGGTAGAAATGAGGTGTGTGAGTGTGTGTGTGTGTGTGTGTGTGTGTGGGTTTGGAGGAGCTTGACTGTGTTTGTTTACTGAGCAATCATTTGAAACTTAGTTTTGTTAATAGTATTTCCTACTCATCACCTTCAGGTTTTCTTTAGGCATTGTATAAAGTTACTGACATAAAATGATTAAATTGTAAACTTGTGTTAAGATGAAATAAATCCTTCTCCCTCTGCTATAAGAATCCACTTTCAAAACTCTTTTGCATGAGAAATGTTTCATAAGCCAATTACTCTTTTAAAAAGAGTCTGGTATTATAAGATATATTATGCATCTAGCTGACATTTCATGAGTGCTCCATATTAATCAGTATACATTGTTTTTGATATAGATGTGAAAGTCTAATTAGTTCAAGATTTAACAATTCAGTGCTAATGCAACTCAGCATTTTACTTTGAGATAGGTATACACCATAAATTACAAGTTCTGTGTATCACAAAAAGAGAGTGTAGACAAAAGATAGTTTTTTCAAAGCAGATGTAAACCAAAATACAAACAATAGAAATTCATAAAAATCTATTGCTTCTAGCTGGCTTTGTTAATGAAAAGTTAATGAAAATAACTAAAACAGAGAAATGATTCATATTCTTTTGTTATATGTCTATTGACTAAAATATACATTTAAAACTTTATACCAAGCAGATTTTATGTCTTTAGCTAACAGCTGGGTCTATGTATTGAGTCAGACAGAAATAAATAAATTCCTATTTGCACAAAAATCTAGTAGCCAGTTATTATCTTTCCCTTTCCTTCCTTATCCAACCTGTCATCAATTCTTAACTATGATTATTGTTATTGTTATTATTAAAATAGCTTCCCATTCAGTTTTTCAATCTCAGTGTCGCTTCCTGAATCAGGATGCCTGGATTCTTGCAATAGCCTTCAAAAGTAGTTCCTAAGCCAGGCTTGGGAGCATGTGCCTGTGGACTCTGATGAGGTTGGAGGATTACCTGACCCCAGGAATTAGAGACCAGCCTGGGCAACATGGCAAGACCTCATCTCAAACATAAACAATCAGAGAAACCACTGTTTCTCAAAATGTGACCCCCTCCCAGCATTGTCACTGTCATTTTGGGGTAAGGACCCAGCAATCTGTTTTGATGAATCCCCCAGCCCCTTAATTCTGATGCTTCCTGAAATTTGAGAATATCTACTTAAAACTGCCATATTTTAGTTCCTTATATTTATTTATTGAAGTCTGCATCTTCTGGGGCCCCCACTCTAATTAGGGTGTCTTACAGGCTACAATCAAATGCTGACTGGGCTAAGATTACCCTCAGGTCTGACTATAGAGAGACGCACTTTTAAGCTCTCAGCAGTCTTTACAGAATTCAGTTTCTCTAGGAGTGGTGAAAGCTGAGAAAAAATAGACTCACAGCACAACAGAGTCAGAATAATCTGTAACCCAATCATGGAACAGGCATCCCAAAGTTTTGCAGGATTATGTGAGTACAAGAAAGTCCCACATACAGCCCGCACTCAGAGCAGGGAATTGTGCATAGGCACCATAGCACAGGGCAGGAATCTCCGAGTGTCATATTAAAAGTGGCTTACCACATACAAAGCAGATATTAGACAGGAGGGGAGGCCGAAGAGGAAATGATAAGGTCAAAGATTGTGAGAAATGGGGGGGGGCAAATATAAATGTTAGGCATAAGAGAAATACCTCGATCAAAAAGATGGTTACAAGACTCAGGGACCAGAGGAAAGTAAGGGTTAAAAACGTGCCCCAAATCTACAATACTATGGTTTTGAGTATTTCTCCATTGCCTTCATGAATGGCAGTGCTTGAACATATCAGATGAACCTGAAAGTACAGAAATACCTCCTTGTCTGTGGATAATTGATGCAGGGGGAAAAAGCCACGTAAGTGAATTTGAATAAAGTATAAAATATTATTTTATAGTCAATAGGGACTTTGGTGGGTCTTACTTAAAAAAATGAAACAGAGTTTCAAAAATAATTTTATTTTTAGCAGGTTTAAGTTATAGTTGAAAATATGTATAAATCAGAGGGAATTGTGTTTTTTGTAGTAATATTTCTACAAAGATCTATGGTGGCAAAATATGGTATTTTTTTCCTTTGGTTTTACAGGTTGCTTATAAAATAAATCAGTTTTATAAAGTTGTGGGAGGGAGTTATTTTAACTGATATTTAATGTAAACCTTTTTATTTGGAATGTGAATTCTTCAGTATTGTTTTTAGGATGGCTGAATGAGTTCCTACTAGAGCTCCCTGCCCATCAATGTTAAAAAAACTCTGGCACTGACATGTGAACAAAGCAGAAAGACATTCAGGCCGCCAACACTTGGAAGAAGGGATGGCTAGGGTAACTTACCTATTTTCAGGCTTTAGGCTTGGTTTTATTGTTTTTCAAGCCTAATGGAAGAGAATAATCTTTGCAATCAATGTAGGGAGCAGATAAAATGAGACTTTATTGGAGAAAAGAAAGAAAAAAGTATTGATTGACAGAAGTATGTTAGGCTGGGAATATAATTTTGTGTTGCTAATCTGGTTAAGACAGATAATAAAAAAATGGATTGTTATTAGATTTAAATACATTAATCTGTTTCATTGCAATTATACATATATCCTCTAATTTATCATACAATATGTGTCATAAACATTTAAGTAACATTATTTAAATTGTGGATCTAGCAATATTTAGTGAAATTTAAAAAAATTTCTGTTGGTTTTATGGCATCTGCTCCTAGAATCTCTACATTAAATGTGTATCTGAAGCTTGAAACTCTTTCCTGTCAAGAGTGGGAGGTGACACTTGTAGTCCAGTTAGGCAGTGACAGGTAGTGAACTCGTGAGAGGTTTTCAGGAGCTTTCTCAATGAGCAAACTGCATCTGCATTGCAGTGATACCCTAAGCTCCTCTTCGTTTACCTTCTACCAAGTTGAATGCACCATCATCTGCCCTAAAAAGGGTTCTTTTCTTCAGCTGAAAAATGCCTTGAAACTATATAATATGAGCCTTTTACTAAACTCACAAGAATGTATAAGTGGGTGAGTCTGTCATTTTCATGTGAGCTAGACTGTAGGCTTCAGTTTCTTTTTTGGTGTAAGTGAAATTGGTGTGAAAATATGACTCCAAGTCCACTTTTGGAGGGCTGAAATTTAAAGACTAGAAAGAATATAATAAAATTGTCTTATAGTGGAAGATCTATTTTCATGAAGTATCTGTAAATTGATTAGGAAAATAATTTTTTAATGAACTTGGCCACAAAAGGAGTTTTTTAATTTCAGTTTTTCTTTTGTTAGTACATGTTTATGGTACATGAAGTTTACATCCATGCTGAGTAGGTACATGTATGTATGCAACTTGCTTCCTTTTTAATCCTCTTCCCTTTCCCATTACCCTCTTCTCTCCATCTCTAACCCCTTCTTCCCATTTACATTCCTTTTGTTTCTATTATCCTTAGCTCATGTTTAAGACATAATGTTTACACTCACTGCGGATGTTTGGTACCTGTACATGGCATATCCTAATTCTTCTTACTTCCGCGTGACTCCTGGGGCCATCAGACATCAACAAATATTTTTCACAGTTTTTAAATCATGCTTTGAATTCAAAACATTGGACCTCATGTAAAGGAGACCAAATTTTATACTGAAGTAAAGGTCTACAATTTTCTTAAATCATATTACATTTTTTAGAATGTAAATAACTAATGTAAGCCTACTATGTCCTAGTTTGAAGATTTTATTAGGTCAATGACTAAGAATGAAGTACTTGAACTGATGGTGTATTACAACAAGGAGGTAACTCCCTGACAGTGGGTATCTTTGAAGTTTGTTGTTTCAGTTAATCAAATATTTTGTAATTCACATCAACATCATCTGTAACTTGTGCAGTAAGCCTCTTGTGACTGGGATCCAAGAGTTCCAGGAAGTGCCATTCAATACATAACTTCTCTGGCTGCATCTGCTACTGGGTCTTTTCAGTATATTTTTATTTATTAATCTAAAGAGCAATATATCCAAAGACAGAAATACAAATAGAACCGATGGTTATTGGAAAGGCAGCTTCTGATATTATTTTGTACATCCTAGCTGAAAATGTTTCATGCTTGTATAAATGTATATACACACATGCATACACACATATACAAAAACTGCATGTGCTCCTGTATACCTGGTCTTTTAATTTAAAAAATAGATCCTAAAACTTGTTCAGTATTATCATATATATTACTTACCAGAAAATACATTAATTGGAAAAATTCCTAGAATTGGAGTTGTTAGATCAAAGGGTATGTGCTTTTGAATTATTTGTAATTTATTTATTTATTTTTAGTACCAGGAATCGAACTCAGGGCCTCATGCTTGTCAGGCAAGTGCTACACTGCTGGGCTACATTCCCAGCCCTGTAATTTATTTTGATAGGAGTGTGATACAGATCTAGATTGATCCATTTCCAGATGGATGCTAATTTTCTGCAACTTCATAAGCAAGGAGTAACAGTAATAATTCAGGGGATGCTCAAGTTTTTTGAATGAAGAGCAAAGGAGGTTTGGCAGGCTGCCTGGGTTCATATAGAACTAAGAACTAAGGTTTTCAAACACAGGTCTTTCTAACTCCAGAGCTAGTCTCAAATGCAAGAGTGGCACTTATTTTTTAATGCTCCCTTAGAAAGTAGCCACTTAAAACTATAGCTGGGTTTATGTTACCATTATGTGCAGATTTAATGGAAACTCAATTAGCAATCATCTGACTCCTCAAAGCAGTATAGAGAATCAAATAAGTTACTTTATGTAAGGGATCAATTACTTGATTAAAGGAGATTGCAGAACTATTTTATTAATATAATTTTCTTGTTTTCTGGTTAAAAAGGGTTGCTTGTCATTTAAATTTCAATGGCTATATGTATCACACAATTCCTGTGTGCTGCAGAGCATTAGAAATAACCTTGTTCAGTTGAAGAGGCACAGGAGAATCAACAGGGGAGAACAATACTGAAAACAGTAAGTGAGGAACAGTGGAGAGAAAGCATTTAAATTATGCTACACAGCCTAAAGCCAGAAGACTCCTCAGCTCCCCTTACATGAAACTGGTCTGACCTTCACAGTCCTGAAATAACAGGAAGCAGTATTTCCCTGGTAACTGTACTGCATTTTAGGCTAGTAGTTAAGCAGAATGCTCAGCATGAATAAGTATAGTTGGAAATTGTTAGGGATGATTTCAATGAAGAGTGCATGTTAAGCAGTAATATAAATGTAGGAGCTTACAGCAAAGTGAAATTCATAATATAAAGGTCAAACCTGCCTCAGAGAGACTTTTAGGTAAACAATTGGGTTGAAAAACATTCTCATTTTGTTTTAATAGCTGGTAACGTATGGGGGCTGAAGTAATGTGTGTTTCAGTTCAGTTCATGTAGCATTATCTTGTTCTTGATTCAGCAGAAATGTGTCTGACTTCTGTAGGACTATGAATAATGACTGAATTCCCTCTTCCTGAATCTGAAATTAATGACTAAAAACATTATCAGCAAGGTAGGTTGTCAAAAAAAATAGTGTAGGTACTTTATCTAGAAATGGTATGTTTTCCTTTAGATAAACACTGAGGATTTTGTGAGATAGTTTAGAGAGAGAGATTTATGCAGCTTTGAATTTAACTACAGGGTTAGCTAAAATCAACTGGGGAAAAAGAATCAGTGATGCTTACTTTTTCAATTGCCTGCTTGATTCTCATGAATTTGAAGGACCATTTGTCAGGAAAGGGTTTATTTCTGAGAAGACTGGCTGTGGTTACAGGATTGTAAGGCCTGGAGATCCCTAAAAATGTCTAGATTGGTGCATGGCTTTCACCTCTGGACTTATTTACTTAATTCATAAATTGTTTATCAATTTGGCATTTACTGAATTCATGCATTTATCCAACATACGTTGAATCTTACGGCTGTTTAGAGAGTGAGTGTGGTGCAACAACTGGGACACCAGGGACAGCTCCGAGTGACTGGGGCCTGTGGAGGCTCTGAGGGAGACCAGCTGAGGGGAAGAATTAACACAGGCGTCTTGGAGGAGGTACAGTTTGAGGAAGGAAGCTACGTCATCTCAAGGCCTATTTCCTTCTCTGTAAGATACTGAGCAACTAACCCCCATTCTTCACAATATATTGTACCATCACATGAGCAAGAAAGCCTGGAATGTGGTGGTACTCCGTGTTTTTCTCATGGTCATTGTAGATGATTTTTGTTCTCTTTCTGGCCTAAAATGTGTGAATTCTAAAATCTGAATAGGAAAATAAATTAATATTTATACCAGTTTAGCTCTTAGACCAACTATTTTTAAAAGTCAATGAAAATTATCAAGCACTTAGAATATGAAATAGGCAAATATTAGTTTCCTACTGTAGCTGTAAGAAATTACTACAAAATTTATGGCATAAAACAACATGGGTTTATTATTTTATGTTTCTATTATAGGTCAGAAATCTGAAATCAGTTTTAAGGCTAAAATCATGGTGTTGGCAGGGCTGGCTGGTTTCTTCTGGAAGCTTCAGGGGAGAATCTGATCCTTACTTTTACCAGCTTCTGGAGCCAGTGTTGGTATTAACCATAGTGACAGGTCCCAGGAATGAGGTGCCCGCAGATGAAAAGGTAAAAGAGATCAGAAAAACAGGAGAGGCAAAAGTCTGGGATCAGGGGGCTTACAGCCTCTCGGACTGCCACCCTGATCACTCATCTCAATCGCCTTTTATTCAAACGAAGCATGTAACTCAGACCAACAGGAGAAATTCATTATCCCTTCCCATTTCTGCCTCTCAGCTGATGGTAACCATCCTCAGATGAGCCTCCCACACCCCACACCACGTGCAGTCAGCACGGCTGGGGATCATAAGCCGACCATCAGTAATCAGTTCATTAGCAATCACAGTCCTTTCCCCACAAGCCAGTCCACATTCACTGGCTTATCATTGCAGTATTCTAATGTCTGCTTCCATAATCACAGTAAATTTTCCTTGCTCCAGTCTCCTCTCTTTTTATAAGGACACTTGTGAGTGTGTTGACCCACCTGGATAACTCTGGTTAATCTTGTCTCAAGACCCTTAATTTAATGATGTCTGAAGATCCCCCCCATCATATAAAATAACATTTACAGATTCTGGGTGCTAAGATGTGACCATATTTGGGCCCCTAGTCAGCCAAAATATAATAATCATGAGAGAGCATGTTTGCTGGTAATATTACAGCGTTTTGTTCCTGGTAAAATTTAACTGCTCCTAACACAGACAGTGCTGGTTTAGAAGGAGAGTTGCCTACGGGGAAGCTGGGCTATTGACATCCACTCTATAGCATTAGTTGTTGGCTTTGCATTTAGAATCTTATCCTCTCATCACACAGCTTTTGTCTGTGAACCACTATTAGCTAACAGTATTTCTCAACTTCATTTAAATTTGTACAACGGCCGTGTTGTGGAGGAATGATGGTTCACTAAAAACCCTGGTGAGAGTTCAGCTTAATATGATGATGTTATTTGTGCTGAGGGAAAGCTTGTGTTGACAATGAGAGAACAAAACAAATGAGGCAGAGATGTATTTGCTCTAAAACATGTAAAAGCTACACATCATGTTGTTTTATTTTTTTAAATAAAACTTCAAATTGAATCTAAGTCCCTCTTCGTATAGGCTATCAATATATTTAACATCAGTGATAACTGGAGAGGTCCTCTACTACCTTAGAGCTGAACGAGCCCTTGAAAGTTAAGTCAGCCCAGAAATCTGGGGAAAGTGCTCTGGTCTCTGAGTGTAGTTGATCAGATAGAGCTATATATTCCTCCCTTGAGGACTTGATATTTTTCTATTGCCTTAAGTTATTTTCTTCTTTGGTAAAGTCTGATGTCAGCCAGATTTTATTCTTTTGTGTAGGAGGATTGATTCTTTCCTGTACCCCACAGTGTGCTATACCATTAAACTCTAGTAAGTTTACCAGGTTATATGTTAATCATTCTGTAGCAGCTTCCCTGAATCACAGTGTGCTCATTTTATTCATAAATTATATTTTCCATTCATTTTAGCAAATTTTTCTTGTCTCATTTTTAATTTATTTGGTTATATTTCTTATGGAAAAATGTCAATTATACATATGTTAGATTTCTTTTGAGCCCATAATAGTAATATTAAAAATATTTTAATTATTTTTTTCTTTTATATTTCTGCATTATCAGAAATGGCTTGGTTTGTCCTTTGAATTTCTCTAGTACACCCTTCACTTATGAAGTAGATGTATTTTTCTCTTGCACATTTTTGACTATGGCACATCACTTTTGACCACCTACATTTGGACCTTTTCTTTTGAGTCCTATTTCGTCTTACCTCAACTCTTATTTTAGAAGAGTTATAATTTTTAAAGCTCCTTTCTTTAATGAATACTACTTCTTGGTGCCTGAGTTTTACCTACAGTTTTTGGCCTTATTTGTGTTACACTCTTGTGCAATTTTTGTCTGCACCCTGTTTGCCATTTTCTTTTCTGTAGGTTTTTGTTCCTATCTTTGTCTATGCCTTAAGATGGTTCTTTTTTGCATTGTTCTTTTTTACTCTTTACTGCACATCTGAAGCAGGCTTCTGTGGACGATGGGTAACGCAGTGTGGGGCTCAGCAGAGTGGGGCAGGAAGTTTACACTTCAGACCATTCCTCTGCACATCCACACTAATACCGCACCATAAGAATATTAATTGACTGAGTTAGCAAGAAGTCTCTCTGGCACTTACATAGAAAGACACAGTGTATATTCTCCCTCCCATTCTAACTTCCTTCCTTTTCTCCTCTTTTGGTAGTGACTTTCTCTTGTTTCTCTACAAAGTTACTGGTCACCAGGAATGTCTCCACCAACCCATTCACCCATCAGACTCTCTTGGGAAGATGTACGTCTCTATGCTTTCTTATATAGCCTGGTGATATCTGTCACTGAAGTATGAAATATTCTCTGGGTGTCCACAACTTCTGTGTTTAAATCCAGTTGGCCACTTGAGGGAAGAGTAGTTTTTTTATTGATCCCGGGATTTCCCATCTACTGTGACAACTGTCCCACCGTGCCACAGTCAGGTCAGGCAGAGGACGTGACTCTCACAGAACCCTCCACTGTGCTTCTATTATTTGAGCAACTGTGCTCTAGTTTGCGGTCATTTCTTTATATGTTGTGGCTTAGGATTATGGTTGTTTCTTAGGTTTTAGATGTTAGATCTATAGTTATGGAACAAATCACTCCAAACCTGAGTTAAATCAACCACAATTTATTACTTCTCCTAATCCGTTGATGGGGCAGTTCTGCTGGTCTCATAAGGGTTCGTGTATGTGGTTGTGGTTAGCTGGTGGCTCACCTGGGAAGACTAAGGCAGCGGTAATGTCTGAGTCACTCTCTTCACATCGTCTTTCATCCTGTTACCTCCGCAGCATGGTACCCTCAGGTCACAGGCAGGTGAGGTATTGTCAGGCTTCTGAGGGCCAAAGCTGCAAAGATCCAAAGCATCGCTTCTGCTGCATTCTGCAGGTCAAGGCAAGTATGGCCCCTGTCTAGTTTCAAGAGATGGCAAAATCACACTAGAAGAGATTGAATCCAACGGCAAAAAGAAATTACTGTGCCTTTCTTTGGCCTAACAATCTCCCACCCTTCAGGTTGTCTCTTCACTTATCTTCCTTGACCTTGCTTTTATTTATTTTCATAATAAAGGAGCAAAGAAAATTTTACACTACCGTCTGTAACAGAAAGACAGTTGACAGTTTTAATGGTGATGAATAACAAAAGGTATAAAACTCTTAGACTTTCTTTTTAATGATATAACACTTTTAGTTTTTATGTTTTAAAGCCCATAAGATAGAACTACTGTATGTGGTCAGTAACTCTGATTTATAATGTAAGTATTCTGAGACCAGAAAAGGGAAATTAATACAGTTCATATAGTATAAGATAATGATTTTGGACTGCAAGGCAGGGCAGGCTGGCTTCTACTTCTGTTCTAATCCCGGCTTTGGGATCTTAAGAAAATCAGTTTGCTTAAGCCACTTATTTACTAAAATGAGGCGTTCTTAAAGTATAAGGTCATAGACATTTACCCACAGGATTTGTTAAAAATTTAAGTTTCTGGGTCCATTTTCCTTGAAATTCTAACTCACTAGGTCCATGAGAGGATTAAAACATTTGAGTTTTAAAAAACTATTTCGTATGGTTTGTTGCAGGTGGCCTATTGACTGTACTTTGATACTGAACACCATCAGGAACTTGCTTCAGAACGTGCTCTTACTTTCAAAATTCCATTAATTATAAAATGCATATTTAAAATGTTTGTTCATGTGGCAGTGATTAGTCATTTAATTAACTGCATCATTTAGAATGTCTTTGCAATAATCATCCTAACTTGGACTCAATGCTTTTGCACCTGATGCTATGTAAATGAAGGAAAAATTAGTTACTCATGAACATCATTAAAATCTGTTGATTAAAGTGAATTACACATTTTTTGGAGATTCTCACATCTATATCTTCTTCCCTGTCATGAAAATGGAAATAAGTTAACACTACAATTAATCCTGGGGACATGCTGCCCCATCTTTAGTAAGTTGAAAACTTGCACCTCCCATGGCCTGAAATGTGCTGTACTGGGCTGTCTGCCGGGAAGACCACATTTTCATCACTGCCAGGATGAGCTGGTACTAAGCAATGAACTGTGGAGATTATTAAAACAAAAGTTGTTCATGCTGGGTGCTGAGATTCTTACATAAAACAATTTGCTTTTAATATCAGATAACAGAGTCCACTGAGTTCATGTTAAACATTCTAAAAGCATCACCAGCACATAACAGTACAACCTTCCAGGGAGACATAAGATTTATTAATACGCTACTGTAGGAACACTCAATTACAGCTTTGTTGTTGCCATTTTGTTTACTTTAGCTTTTGTGGGCCCCATTTTTAGCCCAAGGACCACACAAAAACAGACTAATGGCTATGTTTGTTTCATGTTTATGAGGAAAATGTACCTCAAATGAGTAAGTTTTGTTCCAGGTTTTAAACAGTGTGTTAGTAATTTAGTTGACAACCAAATTTATTTTTGCTAATGCAACTCTTCATGTGGCCACTTGATGGCAGCATTTACTATGTGGTTACATTGAACTTTTTTTTTTTCTTCCCCCCTCTCTAGGTTGTTCAGCCTTGTTTAACACTGGTGGTGGAAAAGATTGATAGCAATGCAAATGTATTTATAACCACGAGAGATAGTCACCTTCCACCCCAATTAGCCTTTGCATTGATTTACTGAGGAAAAACATCTATTACTGAAAAAGTCTTACAGATTAGTGTTGCATTATTTTGTTACAGTTGAAGTATCTGCAGGAAAAGTGAGATCGTTTTAATCTAAACAAAAATGTAGTTTCCCAATAATTAAAGAAATAAAAAGATGTATCATTGAGAATGCAACTCTGGCTCAGAATACTGTACCACAGGTTTTTTGTTGTTGTTTTTTTATCCTTAAAGCTATACACTTAGTTATTTGAATATTTTTTAATAATGAGCTTGTGTCACATGTAGATCTTTAAAAAGAGATTTATTCATGAGCTGTTGCTTGGATAAAGCCATTGATCTGCAAAAAAAGTACCATTTTTCAATTGCTTTGTGAGAATATAATTATGATCTGAACTAAATTCTTTTTTTTTAAATATGAAAAAGCTACTGCTTCTTGAAATACATTTTTGCAGCCCCAAAAGAAAGGAGCTGCAGCCGAGACATTTTCTGTAGAGAAAAACCTTCCAGTAATGATTCTATAAACATCCTGGCAATCACTTTCTTAGGGAGGGTTCACTATGAGAACTCCCGTTTGAGATTTACATAGGGCGCAAATTGGCAGAGATTTACAAGGCAGTTACAATTTAGTGCTTTTGGCTTGAAAGGAGGGAATGGGTTTTTTGTTGTTTGGTTTTTTTTTTTTTTTTAACTGGCCCCTCTTCTCTCCTGGACCCTTGTTTCTCTTAAAAAATAATGGTGGCATTTGAAAGTTTGGTGGCTTTTTGTTTTCTGAGCGGTTACTGGAGAAGATTCTCTACATTGTAATTCACTACCCTTTGAATTTATATGTCAGAGCAAAGTTAAGGTATTCAGCAGCAGGGTTGTAAAGCAGGCTCTGCTGGGGCTACTGGGGCTGCATAAATGGCCAGAAAGTAACACAACACGGGGCATCTTGGACCGTGAGTTTGTATAAGTACATGAGGGCATACATAAATATTCCAGGGAGGCAATTCCAGGTGCTGTTTTCAAAGACTCAGCTCTATGTTCCTGAGCTCTTTGTGCATTTGCTTATGTACATGTGTACATTTCCTGTTGTTTGAGTGTTCTGGGCCCATGTGAAGACACTTATGTTCCACATACATCCTTCCTATAGCTCATCTCATGCTAGTTTAAAAAATATTTTATAACAAAAGCAATGCAAGATTACTGTAGAAACATTAAGAAGCATGCATAAGTGAAAAGTACACAAAAGCAGGTAATATCTTACCATGCCATTATTTGAATATTGGCCTTCCAGTTTTGTATGTGTATATACATATATATTCATTGATATTACAAAGATAGGCTCGCGTTTGTTTTGTATTAGTATTCCCAATCCACTATAGCTACAAAATTCACTTACATTTCTTTTCTTCTTAACACAGGCTTATTTCATATTTCTTATTATGAGAACACTACCTGGCTTGGGCACCTAGAAAACTGGCCACTCAGTCTGGTCTTGGACACACAAGATCATAAAGAGGACCTAACTTCAGGTGGCCTGATGACAACAGGAGGGACTTTCAGAACTGTGCTGGAAGTTTAAATCTAGATTTGACAGGCATAATTGCTCATAGGGTCAGTCTCATATGGAATCTGTGGAAAAGAAAATAGGAAATAACAGCTCTGACAATTTGTTGTCTGTAGCACTTGGTGTTTGTAAAGTCTGGTTAAATTCTAGCCAGTAGTCGAGGAAGGAAAAGCTTAAGTGAATGTACTGAAGAGGAACTGACTGTCTTTTTTGAAATGCTTTGTTTCAATTTGCTTTACTGTCGGTAATAATAAGTGCACACAGCAAAGTGCAGTATGCATTACTGGTGATGAAAGACAGTGGGAACTTCTGAGACACAGATGCCAACAACAGCCCTCTCACCAATTACATGTGCTCAGTCATGTGTGTGTGTTTGTGTGTGTGTGCACAGGCCTGTGCCTCAGTGAACAGTGTCCCATCATGTTGATGTTTCTGGTTAACTCAGCCCAAGCAAATCTGGACCACTAGAGGCAGGGGTTCAATGCGCTTGGTCTCCCAGTGTGCCATGTCTGAAGATAGGTACTTAGTCTGACTGTAGTGAAGCCGCCTCCTTTATTCTCAGCTGTGTCTCATTTAAGGCAGAACTAAAAGATCTCAGAGAAAAGAGGGAAGCAGTGATGTGGTAATGGTTTAGTCCGAAGGTAGGGGTAGAGCAAACGTTGAGGTGGTTATGGGGGCTCCTATGTACTGTAATATCTTGGGACTCTCCCTAGTTTTGAAGCAACCTTAGTGTCTGTCAAGTTTTCTCAGTGGGTGTGGTAAGCCTGGTAGGCTAAAGACCTGAGTGTTGTGCCAGGGTTTTTGTTTTCTTTTATGTGTTGTTTGTCATTTGCACTGGGTGAATCCATGTGAAATTTTTGTCTGCTCAACAAAGAATTATCCAGAGAGTTGAAATTGGCATTGATTTTTAATTTATAGAGAAGTTATTACACATATCTATCAGTGTCAATTAAAAGAGTTTCATAGCCTACTACATACAGGAAATCAAATTCCATGATTGCATTTAGCATGTGGGCAGTAGCTGTGTTTCAGAGTTTAAAGGTCACTGATGATTACACTCTGAGTTTAAATTAAATAGCGTTACATTTTTTCCTCTCCTTCCTAGACTACAAATTTGATGAATAGGAAATGCTGGCATAAGTTAGCATTACCTACCAAAACAAATGCGAGGCCTAAGTCCTGTTGCCTCTTCCCTGCTCTGCATTCTCTAAAATTACAAAGGTAATTTGGAGATAAATGCATCACCATGTTAGCAGTGAGAATCATAATGTCAGTGATTGCCAGCAGGAATAATAAAACAAAATGGAACTTAGCTTTGATTTACAAAAATGACATTAATTTAAAAAGTCAGCTCTCATCTATGGCCATACCACCCTGAATGCACCCTATCGCATCTAAAAAGTCACCCCTTGTTTATTATCAGATGACAACGCTATTCTCAAATTCATGTCTCCCTCATTAAAGCTGCCCTCTAAGATTTTTCCAGTGACCAGTTTCCCCTCTTGCTGTCCCCATTTCTTATCCTCCCCTCATCACTACTATCTATTCTAAGTTTGTAGTTTGGGGGAATTTTCGTTTTTTCTTGCATGTCCCAGTAGGGAATGAAAGAAAAAAAAACAAAAACAGTTCACTCTCAGGCTGTCAGCAGCCTGAGAGAGCTCTTACCATGTCATCTTCATATGTCAAAGTTCCAGGCCAGGATTCCTCAACTATACAAGGAGGGCAGTGAACTTTTGATTTATATGATTACTTTAGTGCTAAAACCTGTGGTTTTAAGTTTCATTTCATTGCCCCTATAAAATATTTTCAGAGAAAGTTCACTTGCCCTTCTTTCCTTTATTTCTTTAAGCAAGGAAAAGGAAAGAAGGAAGGAAGGCAGAAAGGAAGATAAAGAGAAACTGCCCAGTAAGTGTGGCTAGTATATTTTATCAATAGAAGTAGAAATGACTTTTTGTGGTTGTTGTTGTTTTCATATTAGAAATCGAACTTAGGACCTTGTACTTGCCAGGCGGGTGCTATTCTGCTGAGCTATATCCTCACCCCTGTTTCTGTTTTCTTAGGGAGCATGATTTATGCAGGGAAAAAGGCTATTTTTCATGGCTGATGACTGCTGGAATACACATGTTGCATGGGGAACTCAGATACAGTGAGTGTTCTAGAAGTATGTGAGTTTGTTTTCTGCTACTATAACAAAATAACTGAGGCTGGTAATATGCAAACAAAAGAAATTTATTTAGCTGGCACTTTGGGGACTAAAAGTCCAAGATCAGGTGACCCTGGTTTTAAAAGTTTCAGAAGAGAACCCCTTTGTGCCACAATGCAGAAGATGACCTTGTCTTGGAAATCGTGGGACAGGGAGAGACCCATTGAGAAGCAGAAAGCTAGAGGCACTCAAGCCTCCATTTTACAACAGCCCACACTTGTGAAAATGAACTAGAGTCTCATAGGAAAGTAAAGCCTCTCCATGGACCTCTGTTCTAGAAAACAGCAGAGGTGAAAGTATTTTCCAACTCATTTAATGAAGCCGAAATCACCCACTACATAAACCAGACAGAGGCAAGAAAAACAACAAAAACACTGCAGAACAGTATCCCACATAAATATAATGTAAAAATCCCTAACAAAATGTTATTAAATATAAATACAGCAGTATATAAAAATAATTATATACTTTCACAAGTTAATCTATCTCAGGGAAGTAAGGCAATTTCAGTATTTGAAAATATATCTGTGTAATGCAATATACTAACAAGTTAAAGAAAAATCACATGATTATATCAATATATCAAAGCATTTTACAAAATTCAAAACTTATTCATGATTAAAACACAGACAAAAAAAAAATCAAGAACTTTCTCAACTTGAAGAACATCTGTAAAAACCCCACAGCTAACATTATACTTCATGGTAAAACACTGTGTGCTCTCTCTTAAAATTGGAAATAAAGCAAGCATTTGGACTTTGACTACTCAAACTGAACACAATAATCAAGGCTTTAGCCAATACATTAAGAAAATAACATGTATAAAAAGCCATACAGATTAGAATGGGAGATAGAAAACTGTCCCAATTTGCAGATGACATATCACTGAATTCAGCAAGGTCACAATACAAGATAGATACACAAAAATAAATTTTGGCCAGGTGTGGTGGCACACACTAGTAATTCCAGCTCTCAGGAGGCTGAGGCAGGAAGATCACTGTGAGTTCAAGGCCAGCCTGAATTGCATAATGAGACCCTGTGTCAAAAAAATTTTACAAAATCAATTTTTACAAGCTGTGCATCAGTAGGTGGATACTTACAATGTTATTAACAATTGCTTGAAAATGAAATATTTTAGTGTAGATCTAACAAAACTTGTTCAAAATGTATATGCTGAAATGTACACAATGCTATGAAAGATCTATGTAAATGGAAATAGTATGTTCATGGATTGGAAGACACAAAAACATTATAAAGGTGTCACTTCTCTCCAATTTGATTAACAGATTTTATGCAAGTCTTATCAAAATCCTAGTAATATTTTTGTAGCTATGGGCAAAATAATTCTAAACTTTATTTGCAAAGGAAAATGAATGACTATAGCTCTAACAATTTCAAAAAAGAATAATGAAGTGTGAGGAATTCATCTTTCCCATTTTAAGAGTTACACAGTTCTAAGAATTCATATTATATGTTGTGGCAGAAGAAAAGGCAGATAAATCCTTCAAATAAAATGGAGAATGTAGAATTATTCCCACACAAACATGCTCAACTGTTCTTTGACAAAAGTGCAAATCAATTTAATAGAGTTAATGTTGAATTTTCAGCAACTGGTTTTAGAACTTTCACTGGTAAAGCAAAAAAGTCCTCAACTTAAGAGGCACACTCAATAGAAGAATTAAAATAAACCACAGACTTCAATGTACAATATAAAACTATGAACCTTTAGAATAAATTTATGAGATTTTCAAGATCTGAACCAGACAAATTTATTAGACAACATCAGAGCAATTAATAAATTAGACTTTATCAAATTACCAGTCTTTTGCTCTTTGAAAGCCCTGATGATAGGGTGAAAAGACAAGATGTACAGTGGGAAAAAATTCACATATGTGACGGAGGACAAGCATCTAGGTTATGCAAAGAATTCTCAAACTTAAGAGTGCAGAAAGCAAGCAATCCAATTAGCACCATGGATAGGAGACATAAATAGACATTTCACCAAGGAGATACAGATGGCAAATAAGCAAATGACAAGATGGCTAGCTAGTATCAGTAACGTCAGAGAATTCACATTAAAACAACAATGACCCATCACTATACAGCCATCAGAGTTGGTCAAGGGTAGTGGTGGGAGCTGAGTGGACAGGAGTTGGTAGCAATGGACTACTTTTTACAATATACCCTTCCTTGAAAATACTTGGAGCAAATTGTACAAATCATAAGTTTATATCTTGATAAATTATTGCAAAACAGACCTAGCCATGTGAAAAGTACTCAGATTAAGGGCTAGCCCATAACTAGATCACAGGAATTCTCTTCATGCCTCCTTTTTCATTACGTTTTTTCATCCTGAAAGTATCCACCAGCTTGACTTTAAATGCTATACCTTATTTTTGTCTGTTTTCAAATTTTATAAAGATGGAACCATACAGAAATGATTGTTTTATGTCTGGATATTGTAACTTAACATTACATTCAGGAGGTTCAGGGCTGGGGATTTAGCTCAGCGGCACAGTGCCTGCCTGGCAAGCACAAGGTCATGAGTTCTATTCCTGGTACTAGAAGGAAAAAAACAAAACAAAAGAAAAAAACAATATATTCAGGAGGTTCATCTCTTACAGTGCACGTAACAAATTGCTATATGCTATCCTATCCTACAAATCACAATTTATTTGTCCATGGTACACTTTGTGAATATTTGTTTTCCAATTTTAACCATTATGAATAATGTTGTTTTTTTTTTTTTTTTTTTTTGATCTTTGGTGAACATGGGTCCAAATTTTTCTCAGAACAAAATTGTTGGGCATCAGGGATATGTGCAACACCATCAACATTAGTATATCTGACAAAGTTTTCTGTTAGTATCAATTTTATTCTTTCACCAGCGGTGTATGAGAGCCCCTGTTGATTCATAAGAGTATTTGATGTTGATGTCAATCTTAACTTTATTTCATAGTGCTTAAAGTTATAAAATTATGGTTTTAATTGTTATTTCTCAAATTACTAATGAGGTGGAGTAATATTATACCCATTTAGTGCCTTTTTATTATTTTCTGAAATGTCTGTTCAAATCTTTCAGTCATTGAAAAATTATTGTTTTTTAAGAGAAGAATATATTTATTGAGGGAAAGAAAGCTTCTGTCCAAGAGAGGGACAGAAGGGGGGCCCGAGTGGGTTACCCAAGACTCTGTCTTTTCTAGGGCCTTTTATAGAGCAAAGCCACGAGGTGAGGTGGGTCCAGGGTAAGGGAAAATGGACAAAACTGTGGACAGCCAATAAGAATTGTTCAGGTAAAATTGATTAAATTGGGATCCAATGGGGAAGCAAGTCATGTAGCAAGCAGGCATGAATACAGAACAGGGGCTTTTCCTGTAAGGGATTGGGCCAGTGACTCTTGAAGGTGATTGCTACCTATTTAGAATATCAATCCCTGAGGTCCATTCCTTGGGAGGTAAGAGAGTGTATTTTTTTAATCTTTAGTCTCGAGATCTGGCCCTAAGCAAGTACCACCTCTCCATTTGTAAGGTATCTTGTCTTCCATTCTGGCTCCATCGAGGGCCTGGCCCTGTGTGACTGCCTATAATATTTCTATCTAACTCAGCTGTCTATAACATTCCCTCCTCTGAAGAAGTAACCTGAACTGCTGTGAGAGAGTAACGGGCGATGACCACTCTGGCTTCTTCAGGCTGAAAGGGGTCATAGTTGTTGATTGGCAGTCAGAGATACTCTTCAAAGGGTCTATCTAAAGGCCCTCTATAGACACCAGGCATTTTCATCTTGGGTAGGTATATAGCTTTAAATCTGGGGGAGACAAAGCCCAAGAAGCAATTAAGTATGCATGGGCCAAATAATAAGATCAGCAGAATTATTATGAATATTGTTAAAGATTTGCACCAAGAGGAGTTGGTAATGGTCTCCCATAAAGAGGATAAGTTCTGAGCTATGAGCTCCACTAGCTGAGCACTAGTCCCGGGTGTAAGTGAGGAACTTTTAAGAGTCTGATGTAGAGTTACCATTGCATACCCTGCCTTCCTTGTCCCATTTTCCATGAAGAAGCTTCTATCACAGAAAAGGGTCAAATCAGGGTTAGTAAGGGGTGTGTCTAATAAGTCTTCTCTAGCTGTATATGTATGGAGAATTACCTGTTCATAGTCATGTCTCTCAGCCTCCGTTTCCTCATTTTCCGGCAAAAAGGTAGGAGGGCTTAAGGAGGAACATGTCTTTATTTGAATGGCTGATCCTTCTAGAAGTAGAGCCTGGTATTTAAGAAGTCAGCTGTCTGATAGCCAGAGGCTCCCTTTGGATGAAAGAAGTCCTGCCACATCGTGAGGCTTATATACAGGGAGATCTTTACCTAAAGTTAGCTTGGATGGTTCTGGCACTAAGAGAGCTACAGCTGCCTTAGCTCTAAGGCAAGAAGGTCATCCCTTTGCTACAATGTCTAGTTCATGACTCAGATAGGCTGTACAGTGGGTCCCCAATCCTGTGTAAGTACTCCCAAAGCCATATCTCACCTCTCATTGAAATATAAATTGAAATGGTGTCCTGTGGGGAGGGTTGGGCTAGAGCATTTAGGAGAGCTTGTTTAAGTTTCTGGAATGCTGTTTGTGAGCCAGGTTCCCAGGTTAAAATATGGGTGTCTGTGTTTTGGGTCTCTTTTATAAGTTGATAGAAGGGTCTTGCAATCTCCCCATATGCAGGTACCCAAAGGTTACAAAAGCCTGTAATTCCTAGGAATCCCTTTAGCTGTTTTAGGGTCTTGGGCTATGGGAAGGAAAGAATTGGTTTAGCTCTGTGGTCTCCCAGCCTTTGGGTTCCCTTGGATATGATGAGGCCTAAATATTTCACCTCAAGACTACAAAGTTGTGCTTTAAATTTAGAGACCTTATAACCTCTGTCTGCTAGAAAATTTAGCAAAGCATGGGTGCCTTGGCTACAGAGCTCTTCTGAGGGGGCATATAAAAGAATGTCATCTACATACTGTAAGACTGCAACCTGGGAAAACTCAAAGCATGCCAAGTCATGGGAAAGCACTGACCCCAAAAGATGTGAACTATCCCTGAATCCTTGGGGCAGTACTGTCCATGTCAATTGAGAGGCCTGGTCACGAGGATCTTCAAAAGCAAATAAAAACTGGGAATCTGTATGTAAAGGAATACAAAAGAAAGCATCTTTTAAGTTTAACACTGAAAACCAACTGGCATTTTCTGGAATTTGAGAAAGGAGTGTATATGGGTTAGGTGCCATTGGGTGAATTGGCATTACTGCCTCATTTATCAATCTCCTGTACTAATCTCCATTCCCCATTGGGCTTTTGAATTTCCAAGATGGGAGTGTTGCATGGGCTGTTACAGGGCTCAAGTAAATCTTGTGCCCTTAGGTTATCAATTATAGGTAATAACCCTTTTAAAACTTCATGTTTTAAAGGATACTGTCTCTGGTTAGGAAAAATAGTAGAATCTCTGAGATGTATCTGTACTGGAGCAGCTCTTAATGCCCTACCTATTTTGTCTTTAGATGCCCATACTTCAGGAATTATTTCTGTCTCCACAAGGGGAAGACAGTGTACCTGACCTGGTGCATATATATTACAGTATTTAAACAAGATAAAATATCTCTTCCTAAGAGAGGGACTGGACTTTCAGGCATTATCAAAAAGGAATGCAAAAAAAGAAAGCCATCCCAGTTACAGCCAAAGGGTTGTGAAAAATAGTGAATTACCTCCTCTCTAGTGACTCCTTTCACTGAGGTGTGATGGCTGGAAGGAAGGCCAGCACTGAAATAAGGACCAAGAGATTTGTGCCAGTGTCCCGCAATAGGCTGGTTTCTTTTCCATCTACATCCATAATTACCCAGGGCTCCTCTGTGGAGATGATAGTTGGCCAGAGGGAGAAGGCAGATTGCACCCTAGGCCCCTTCATTCCTGCTGGACCAACTGGTAGGATGGGTCTGAACTTTGGGGCCTTCACTTCAGAGGGAGGTCCAACATCCAGTGGTCACCTTTGCAGTTAGGGCATGGTCTAGGGGGCTTCTTAGGGCAGTCCCTCTTATGGTGGCCTGGCTTCTGACAGTGGTAGCAGATGAATGTAGTCATTGAGTTCTTCTTGGGGCCCCGAGAATCAGACTTAGGGTCTGTTTCTCTTAGTGCTGCAGCAAAGAAAGCCAATTTTTCTCGGTCTCTTTGTTTTCTCTCCTTGGCTTCCTCCTCATCATTGTTATAAAATACTGAGGATGCAAATTTACTAACACATCAAGTGAGCTATCTGGAGCAAAAGCCATTTTTTGTAGATTTTTTCTAATATGTGAGGCTGACTGAGTAATGAACTTATCTTTAAGAATAATTTGTCCCTCTACTGAATTAGGATATAGGGAAGTATGCTTTATCAGTGCTTCTTGTAAATGATCTAAGAAAGCAGAGCGGTTCCCTTTTTTCTTGTTGAACTGTTGACAGTTTAAAATAATTGAATGGCTTATCTCTTATCCTTCTTAGACATTCAAGAACACATGTCTGAATATGTCTCCTATTCCAATCTCCCATAGGGCTACTAGGCTAGTAGGAGTCAGGCAGGGATAGCCTGGGCTCAAGTGGGAACTGGTAATTCCCCTGGCTTTCTTCTGGCTTTCTAAAATTAATAATATGGTATTCATCTCCAAATGCAATAGCTGCCTGTAATGCTGCCTATTTCTCATTAGAGGTCAATGTTTGATTTAAGAGTCACATTACATCTTTCCAATCTAACTCATAGGTCTGAGTGAAGCCTCTAAATACCTCAGTGTACTTATCAGGGTCATCTAGAATTTTTCCAAGATCTAACTTTATCTGTTTTAGGTCACTGAGAGAAAAGGGCACATGAACTCTGGCAGTTCCAAATTGTGCATTTACTTCTTGTAATGGATACTGTCCTTGAGAAGCTTGACTAAACTCAGCTGAGGATGGGTATAGCCCTGTAGAGGGCAGGGTTACAGCTGGTCTAGAAGCCCCATCCACTAGTCTGGCAGGGCAAGTAAGGGAAACCTTAAGTTCAGTAATGGTGGGTGAGGCTTTGATTAAGGCTATCTTGTCCTCAGGCTTCAAAGATTGAGGAGGAGCAATCTCAGGCTCTAGGATAGTGGATGTCTGAAGAGTCTGAGGTGTCCTGTTTCCCTGTGGCTCACATTTACATTTTGAAACCAAATAAGGATTATTTCTTAATGCAAAGAAAATTTGAATCATAGGGCACTTCTGACCATTTTCCTTCCTTTTGACAATGTCTTTCTAGTTGTAAAACAGCATCATAATTAATACTTCCCTCTGCATTCCATTTTGGCTGTAGGGGATAGGTAGGCCATGCACACATGCAGAAAAATATTAACTGACTCTTTTTCAATGTGTAAGGATCAAACCTCTTCCAGTGCTTAATGATGCAATCGAGAGGAGTAAGCAACCTTGACTGTGAGTTTCCCATGTCTGTAAAACAAGAAGAGAAAGTTTGGGCATCCCTTCCCTATCTCTAATTGATCCTTGTACCCTTAAGGCATCCCTCAAGTAGATTCCACTCCTGGGCATGTGGATGCCATCTGGAGAGAGCAGAAGACAAAATCCTGTTAGCCTATCCACCCTCGAACTGATGCGCGATTCTATCCTTCCAGAAAACTCATGAACCATGCACTTACTCCTATTGGACATCTACAAGCATAAGTTACAATTGGTCTGGTGACTGGAATGTCTAAAGGAGGCATATCTTTGTAATAAACTATTGCTTTTTATTCTTTGAAAGAGGGCATATATATGAAAAGGCGAGCTGGAAGTAGTTAAAATATTCTTGAGCCACAAAGGAGATCACCTCTAGATAGAACTAACAATTGGCTGGAGGAATTTTGCCCTGTGCACTAGGGCAAAGAAGTCTCCAGACATTTGTGTTCACTACCTAATCACCTAGGCAACTTTTCTTAGCAACAGGACAAGGCTGTTTTATTTAAACTTTGAAGCTCACAGATTAAACTTACATTTATCACCTAGCAATCACATTTAAGTATTGCTAAAGGCAAGTTAGTTAAGGCTGACAAGAATCCCTTTTTACCCTTAGTTAGCATATGTAAGGCACAAATGTGAATCGGTCCCCTGCTAGCTGCTGTGAAGTATAAATGGTTGCAAGCTGCCTCAACCTAGTTTCTGAAGGGTGGGGTAGTTAAGTAGCTCAACTGAAAAGCTTATGGGGAATTCCTAGTCTACTGGCAGAGAGAGATAAGTACAATAGGTAAGTGGAGATTTTTCAGTGGTCAGGAGCAGGTTTCCTCTGAGGAAACTTTAGGTATCTGCCAGAGAGTAGCCCTGGCCATGACTCCTCAATTGTTCTCAGTTTCTATTGGCCCACACAATCAGACATCAGTCTCTAGAAAAGAATCCAGCTGTCTCTCTGGTCAACATTCCATCAGCCATTGGCTTCAACGGGAGTCACCAAAGAGATGCTGGGGAAACCTATCCTCTGCTTTAAAGAGTGGCAGCTGTTTTAAGAGCATTTAACTAGCTGGCAGAGTGACCACTGTTTGTAAAAATTCTACAAGGGATAGTTAAAAGCCTGAACAAGATTACCTAGCACTATACCTAGGAGAAGAGGAAAGGATGGAGATCCTCCCTTAGACTAAGTATGTTTTGGTCCTGGAAGTGTACTGCTTTCAGAGATAGCTCCTTTTGGTGTCACTCAGACATTGGTTCTCTCCACTGTGTCTCAGGTTCAGCCTCCCGAGGGAGACCTGCCCAGAACACTAAGCCAGGACATGGCTTTTATGTGTGTTCTCCTAGAAGGGCAAAATTCTGATGTCTCACCTGACCCAGAGATGGGGTATGTGTTCTATCTCTAAGGTGACTTCCCTGTCTTTGGTTGTAACAAATGCTTATGTTCTATGGGCTTAATTTAGTTGGAACAGTCTAGAGTTCTTTACTAAGTCTGAGCTAGATTTAAAAAGACCCATCTTACAGTTTGTATCAAAGTTCGCTAAGAGTATTCTAACATTACTCTCCCTAGCTAAATAACATCAAGCAAGGAAAACCAGTACATTTAGCAACTAGTTCAAATGCATCAAACGCAACATATACCAGAACAAAACAGGAATAAAATGTCCCATTAAAGAAATATCATAACCTTATAACCTTGCCATGTTCTAACTTAGATTTATCAATATTTTAACAAAACTATGTAAAAGACAAAGCATAAGCAATTATAAGCAACAGACAAAAGCATCACAATTTGAAGCATCACAATTTGAAGCATAACAATTTGTTACCTAAATGAGTCCCAAGCAATTATAAGCAACAGGCAAAAGCATAATAAAATTTGAAGCATAAAAATTTGTTACCTAAATGCGTCTCAATACAGTCTATGACACAAAAGCAAACTCTGACCTCCATCCAAGGATCTTGGTGGGAACTCCAAAATGAAAATAAACTCCAAAACGAAAATAAAACTTCCAACCTGAACGATATCTATGGCGACTTAGTGTTTTCTAAAATCGGAGAATGAATTTTAGGAACAACGGAGGATAAGAGCAGAATATATTTATTGAGGGAAAGAAAGCTTCTGTACAAGAGAGGGACAGAAGGGGGCCTGAGTGGGTTATCCCTGAAATATTATTTTTATTGATTTTTTTGAATTTGGAATCAAGCCTTTTGCCATTAAAATTGTGGTGTCTGGATTTGGAATCAAGGTAATACTTGCCTCATAAAATAAGTTTCAAAGTTTTCCCTTCCCTTCAATTTTTTTTAGAACAGTTACATTAACATTAATTCTTCCTTAAATGTTTAGTAGAATTCACCAGTGAAGTCATTTGGCCCTGAGGTATTTGTGTGTGTGTGTGTGTGTGTGTGTGTGTAGCTGGGAATTTTTTGATTACTAACTCAATCTCCTTACTGTTTATATGTTGTCCATATTTTCTGTTTCTTTGAGATTTAGTTTTGGTAGGTTTTGTGGTTTCTGTGAATTTGTCCACTTATTCTAGATTATCCAACTTGTTGGCATGAAATTGCTACTAGTACTCAGTTGCAATCTTTTAAATTTCTGTTTAAATTTCTGTTTACATTTCTGTTTAAATTACTGTTTACATCAGTTTCAAAATATCCTCTTTCAGTTATGATTTTATTTCTTTCAGTCTTCTCACTTTTCTTAGTGTAGCTGAAGGCCTGCTAATTTAAAATTAATTTTTTTTGTTGTGTTTCCCTAGTTATTGTTGATGTTGAACATTTTTCATGTACTCGTTGGCCATTTATATGTTTTCTTTTGAGAAATGTCTATTTAGTTTTATTGTCTATTTTTAATCAGATTATTTTATTATTATTATTTTTCCAATGAGTTGCTAGTTTCTTCTATATTCTAGATATTAGTTTGGAAATATTTTTCCCATTCTAAAGATTCTTTCTCTGCTCTGTTGATTATTTCCTTTGGTTTGCAAATCTTTTAAATTTGATATAATCCCATTTGTCTGTTTTGCTTTTCTTTTTTGTGTTTTTGGGATCATATAAAAAAAAATCTTTGCACATTTTAACATGCTGAACAATTTCCTCTGTTTTCTTGCATGAGTGTAAATGATTTCACTCTTTCATTTGATCCATTTTTAGTTGGCTTTTGTATATGGTAAAAGATAGGGGACTTGTTATGTTTTCTTGCGTGTGATTATTCAGTTTTCCCAGAACTACTTACTAAGAGAGGGTCTTTTTTCTCAATGCATGTTCTTAGAACCTTTGTTCAGCATCAGTTGGCTATAGATGGATGAGTTTATTTTTAGCTTCTCTATTCTGGTCTATTTTTCTATGTGTTCCTTGCTATGCCAGCATCATGCTGTTTTGACTATTATAGCTTTCTGGCGTATTTTAAAGTCATACTTCCAGCTTTGGACTTGAAAAATTTTGATCATAATTGCTTTGCTTTTTTTCATTGTTGTTCCATCTGAATTTTATATTAGCATTTTGATAGGCAGTATATTGAATCTATAGATTGCTTTACTGTGTAGACATTTTGATGATACTGATTTTTTAAAATTTAGGATGACTTTATTTTTTAAGAAAAGTTCCTTTATGCATGTGCAGGTGAGTTATCTAGTTTTTAAAGTTGGATGCCATATATCTTTTGTGTTTAATTTTAGAAGGCAAATCCCTTGTCACTATTCCTTTTTTCCTTTTGTTTAAAATTAATTTTATTTTACACTTTTGACATACATAATGATCACATTCATAATAGGGAATTTGTACCTGTACATAACGTATCTTAATTACTTTTCCCCATTCTTCCCCTTTCTCTTTAGTCCTTCTTCCCTCTACATAATTTTGCTTCTATTGTTTTCTTTCCATTTTTTTGGTTTTATTTTTGTCCCTATTCTACCCCTTCCCATCCCTCTACCCCCTCCCCATTCCCCTTCCTATTTAAACATTTTCTTTTGTGTTTCAGTTTCTTTTTTTGATATTTTATTATTTCCTTTGTAGAAATTTTTTGCCTCTGGTTACATTTATTCCTAGGTATTTCATTTTAGTTTTGTAACTCTTATAGGGAGGATTTCTTTTTTTTTTTTTTAAAGATAATTCATTCTTTGTACATAGAAAGGCTATTGATTTTTGTTGATTTTATAACCTGTAGCCTTGCCAAATTCACTTATTAGTTCAAATATTTTTTTTGGTGGAAACTTTAGGGTTTTCTATAAGATCCTCCTATGTGTAATTTTTTCAGAGTTTTTGTTATGAAAGGATGTTGGGATGGTCATATATTTTGTCCTTCATTCTGTTGAAGTGATATGTCACATTTATTGATTTCCAATACACTGAACCATCCTTGTATTTGTGAAATAAGTCCTGCTTGGACATGTATATACTATTTTTAATGAACTCTTAGTTCAGTTTGTTACTATTTTGTTTAAGACTTTTGCATTTATGTTCATTGAAAATACTAATCTATAGCTTTTTTTATGTTGTTGTGTCCTCGTCTGGTTTTGGTACTAGTATAATACTGGACTTAGAAAATAAGCTTGGAAAAATTTCCTCCTCTTCATTGTTTTGGAATTATCTGAGAATAATTATTGTTAGTTTTTAAGTGTTTGGTGGAAATCAGCAGTGAAGACTTCTGGTCCTGAGATTTTCTTTATTGGAAGATATTTCATTTTAAAGAGAGAAAAAAATCCAATAAATTGATACAGAATTTCAAAACAAGATGATATAAAATTAACAATGGTTATTACATTGCATATTGTTATCTTCAAAGTAGTTGCTTTGAATTTTTGCAAAATTGATCAAACAATATAAGCACTAACTGTTCCTTTCAATGAACTAATATAATTAGTAGTACAATTATCTTAGCTATCTTGTGTACATATACATATCTTTTTCCCCTTTCTTCTTTTCTTCTTTTCTCCATCTTAGTTGTTCTTTCCTTTTGAGTGGTTTCTTTCCCTTTCACAATATCTATTATACCTTTGGATCTTACTTACTCTTTCAGTTTCTCATACTAGGGAGACAACACGATGTTCACACATGCGAGTCTGATCTATTTCACTTATGAGTACAGTCTCTAGTTTCATCCATTTACCTATAAAAGCCTTGAGTTTATCCTTCTTTATAGCTGAGTAGTACTTCATTGTATAAAAATACCACATCTTTTTATCCATTCCTCAGTTGATAGATTTTTGGCTTGTTTCCCAGATTTAGCTATGACAAATTGTGCTGCTGTAAACATGGGTGTGCACATGTCACTGTGGTATGACGTTTTCATTTCTTACTGATTCAGTCTCATTACTTGCTATTGGTCTATTCAGATTTTTATTTCATCAGAATTCAATCCTGTTAAGGTATATGAGTCTTTAAACTTGTCCATTTCTTGTCTGTTATTGTATTTGTTAGCACAGATGTGTTCCTAATAATGTACAACAAGCCTTTGTATGTCTGTGGTTTCAGTTTAAATGTTTCCTTTTTTCATCTCTTATTTTAAGTCTTCTTCCTTTTTTCTTAAATGAACTACAGGTTGGTCAGTTTTGTTTATAGTTTTGCAAAAGTAGCTCTTTGTTTTGTTGATCATTTGTACTGCTTATTGAATCTCAATTTCATTTATTTCTATTTGGATCTTTACTATTTCTTTCCTAGTACTAACTTTGTATTGTTATTCTTTGTGTATTTCCTTGAGGTGTAATTGTTTATTTGAGATCTCTTTTACCTTTTAATCTAGAAATTGATTGCTACAAACTTGCTTGTCTATACTGCTTTTTCTGTAACTCATAGGTTTTGGTTTTTCTGTTTTCATTTGTTTCAAGAAATTTTAAACATTTTTCTAACTTTATTTTCTAATCTATTAGTTTTTCAAGACCAGGCTATTTAATTTTCATAGCTTCCAATTTTTTTCTTCTTGTTGTTATTGATTTCTAGTTTTAACTGCATTATATTCAGGAAAAGTTCTGGGAATGGTTTTAGTTTTTAAAACATACTGATATAGAGTGGCCTACCATTTGATACATGCTGTAGAAGTCTTATGTGCTGTTGAGAAGAATGTGAGCTCTCTAGTTGTTCTAGGACATGTTCTGCAGATGCCCGTTAGGTCCATTTCCTTTACAGTGCAATTTAACCCTTTTCTTGACTTTCTGTCTGTATGATCTATTCATGCCAAAAATTGGTTTGGAGTCTATTTTTCCTTTTATGTGTGTTAATATTTGATTTATATGCCTACATGCACTGATATTGGGTTCATGTATATTATAATTGCTATTTCCTCTTAGTAAATTAATTCCTTTATCATTGTATAATGACTTTTCTTGTTTGTTCTATGGATTTTAACTTAAAATCTATTGCATCTGTTACCACTGTAGCTGTTCTTGCTTTCTTCTAGATTCCATTTGCATGGACTATCTTTTTCTGTCCTTTCATTTCCAGTCTATGTATGACCTTAGAAGTGAAGTTAGATTCTTGTAAGCAACATATAGTTGTATCTTGCTCCTTTTTTTTTTTTGTTCACTTAGTCACTGTATGTCTTTTAGATGAATAATTAAATCTGTTTATATTTAAGGTAATTATAGGCAGGTGAAGAGTGTATTGCACCATTTTGTTACTTACTTCCTAGGATTTTTTTTGTAGTTTCTTTCTCCTTCTCTTAAAGTCTTCCTTTGTGTTTAAACAATTAGTGTTTTTTGACTCCTTGTTTATTATTTTTGGTGTGCCTGTTGTAGGCTCTTGCTTTGTAGTTACCATGAGAGTTAGAAAATCCGTCTTTTCGCATGTAGCAAGTATTCAGAAATGAGAACAACTTGATACTGATCATAAAGATAGGAAAAGAAACAAAAAAGGGACCAACGCTAATAAAAACCAATACTTATGTTCCATTCCTCCCCACGTTTTGAATTTTTAATGTCCTATTTATACCTGTTTACATTGGCTACCTCTTAACATACAAAGTAGTTATTATTTTAATTGTTTTGTATTTTAGTCTTTGGACCAAAGTGTAAATGTTTACATCCCATATTTTCAATATTAGAGAGCTCTAAGTCTGTCTGTACAGTTGTTCTTACCAGTAAACTTTATACTTTCAAATATTTTCTTCTTGCCCTTTATCATCTGTTTCTTTCAGTTTGGAGAATTCCCTTTAATGTTTCTTGTAGAACAGGTCTGGTCGTGATAAAGTCTTTTTACTTTTGTTTATCTTGGGATGTCTTTTTCTCATTTCTTTTTGAGTATCACTAGGGATCGAACAAAAGGCTTCATACATGCTAGGCAAGTGCTTTACCACGGAATCACATCCTAAGCTCTATTTTCCCTTCATTTACGGAGGGTAACTTTGCTAGGTGCAATGTTCTTGGTTGGCAGGTATTCTCTGCCAGCACTGTGAATATCTTAACTTATGCTCTACTGGCCTGAAAGTGTCTGCTGGGCAGTATGGTCTCAGGACAGGTGGAACACAACAGGTGTGGTTTTTTTTTTTTTTTTTTTTCCTGCTTTATATCCTTTTTATGTTTAGGAATTTTCTGTTATTGTTTCTTTAAATATTCTTGTGGAGAACCACTGGATGGATCTCCTTGAAAAAAGACAATTTGGCTCCACTGTGGTTCATTTTTGCCCTACTCCCGTATACTGATATGCATAGAGCTGGCTAGGGAGATGCTCAACCCGCTGGATTGGCTTTAAGCAATGCAAATAGGTCTGGCCTAGGCTGCAAGGCTCGGATGTGCAGCCTTTGAAGCAGTACAACAGATCAGTGATGCCCCCCCCATAGCTCTGTACTACTAAGTGTGCTAAACTGAGAGACGCCATGCTGTCGCTGCTGGCTGGGTTTGAGCCTTGGTCCCAGAGCAAGAAAAGTTACACATCAGAGCTGAAACAGTTGGCTCAAAACACAAGCTATTTCCTCAAATTGTGTTATGCAGGTTACTCCAAACTTAGAGGCTACCTGTTTCCAGAATCCAGTACTCTGTCTGGCAGGCCTCTCTGTGCATATTGCAGAGGTCCATTTTGTCTCCTACCTAGTCCAGCTCACAGTACTCAGGTACTTCCCACCATTCTCACAGTCAGTCAACCCTGAGCCACTCCCCTCTTCACGAATTAATAACATCTGGGTTTGGCCCCGGATCATGGCCTTTGTTCAGGTTAGCCATTATTCTGACTGGACTTAGGAGCCCCTTGGCTCCCACAACCACAGATGTGTTTTTGTCTCTTTATTCTTGCTGTAGGTTGCATTGGAAGTGGTAGGACTGAATTTACTTCTGAGAATTCCAATAACTTTTCCCTGGATTACAATTTATAAACTCCTCTGGACCATAATGAGGTCCAGACGGACTCCTATAATTCTTTCTACCCGTTTGACACTGTCATGTCGCTCTTGACCCCAGTAACTTGAATATTTATCCTTTTAATTTCATTCTGAAGTTCTTGTCAGTTTTCTTCATCGCTCTTTACTTTTTCTCCTCTAACTTTGTGTTTTCACAAAGTCTTGAGCTCATTTATTCTTTCTCCTGCTTGAAGTGTTCTGATATTGGTGGTTTCTATTCAATTTTTCATTTTGTTTACTGTACTTTTCAGCACCAGGATTTGTTAGATTTTTAAAAATATTACTTGAATTCTCTAAGTTTCTCTGGTAAAGTAGTGAATTTTTTTTCCCATTTTTTAAAGTTTGTTGAGTTTCCTTAAAATCACCTATTTCAGATTCTTTGAGAGCTCATACATATTAATTATTTTATAGTCAATTGCAGACAATTTGTATGTTAGTTAAAGTCATATTTCCTTGAAAGTTTTTTATGCTTGTTGGTATACAACAATACTGGTATAGTGAACGTTTAGGTTTTTATTCCAGTCTTTTTAGCTAGATATGTTTGCACCTATCTTTCCAAAAATTTTAAGCAGGCTGCTTATTTTCTTTGCACCTATGTTTGTCATTGCTATTTCATCACTGGATGATGCCTTAAATCCATCACTGCATGGTGCCTTATCATTATTTAAGCCCGAGAGGATTCCATGGGCCCATTTGTCACAAATCCATAGCTATGTGTTCTCATTTTTTAGGCATCTCTCTTCAAAGTTAGAACACTAGACATATGTTTTCCTATTCTTTCCTATTCTCCAGAAGGAGAGGCACCAAACCACCCCAGCCTCTCTCTCTCTCTCTCCTTTTCTCTCAGCTGTACCAAGGGTCCTGGAGAGTACCTTAAGCATCTCAAGTACCAATGCTGTTGCAGAGCAAGATAGAAACGATTCTGTTGGGTATTTCTATAAAAGCCAGAATACTGGCTATGTGCTCCAATACTTTTGCTTCCAGGGAGAAGTCCAGAGTTCAGAGTTTTCTCACATTCATTCTTCACCAAAATGGGGAAGAGGCTATGGTGATGAGTGCTCCAGTAACATGTTAATATTATCCCTTAGTTACTGTGGACTGATCAGGCCCCTCAATCTCCCCAATGAGTGTACAGCAAAAGCTTAAATGAAAGAGTCAAATGGTATGATTTTAGGGCTCCAGGAGGATGAAAACCCTCTAATAGAATTAGAGACTCTGGGGGCTAAGACAAAGATCTTCTGTGGCTAGTCCATATTTATTTAGTTATCAAAACAAGGGAGAGGAATACTGAAGAAAGGCAGGAATCCGAGCACAAGCAGGACTCTTCAAGGACCTTGGGAGTCTGCTCAAAGACTTCTCCAAGCAAGATATTATGTTAATTTAGGAGAACTATGTTATTTCTAGGAAGGTCTCCACCCAGGAGTGAGATGCCTGTAGCTATAGTCTTTATCTAGTTAATTGAGGTTGGGGCCAGGTGTCCTTAGCTGTGCCTTCTCTTGTCCTTTGAGGTGTCCCAGCTTTACCCACCACTACAGGCCTCAGTCGGGACCAGTGACTCTTAGAGGCTCACTTACTATGAGTCTGCTGCCCATCTCCAGACAAGGGGCCTAGGCCTTGGACAGACTCATCAATAAACATGGAAAGCCAGTTGGCTAATTTAAATCCTGCACAGAGCCACTTCCTAGTGGTCTCCATCACTCCAAACCACTATATTTGTTCTCAGTTGCTGCTAACATGACATCCTTTTAGATCAGCACTTAGATTCAGGCAAACCAATCACAGTGCCTCAGCAGTCCCCTTAAAATTCTGAATATTGGATTTATGTTTCAATTTTCCCTTCTTTACATGAAAATCTGAGAGCTGGGAGTTTTTTCATGAGCATGCCATTGTGGAGACCAGGAGGGACAATACTGATCAGTAATACCAGTTTTTCTACTGGTTTTGGTGTGCCTGGTTCCAAGACAGATCCTCTAAACTGGTTTTGGACAGAAAGAATTGATCTTCCTATTGGGAGGGAAGGGGGCCTGGGGATTTCTATTCTTCCATCTCATAGTAGACTGTCTACTTTATTACATTAGTTTGTCTATTTTTTACCAATATGTCATTGTTTGTACCAATATGTCATTGTTTTAACTTTATACTTAATAGTGGAAGTTTTCTAATCATTTTTCTTCACAAGTTCTTAGGTACTACTGATCATTTTTATTTTTATATATCATTTAAATTAGTTTCTACATACATATCTGCAGGAATTTTGATTGGAATTTTATTGCATCTATGGCTCAACCATGGGAATCTGTATCTTTCCAATGGTAATTCATGATACATGAACATGTACTTCTCATTTTTTACCTAGGGTTTCTTTATTTTTCTCAGTAATATTTTGTAGATTTTGTTTTCATTAGACTTTTTCCAAGCTCTTAGAAATTCTTATAAATGTTCTTTCAATTTAAATTTTTAAAATTTAAATTCTGTTTGTTTTTGCTATTCAGACATTATACATATTTTGGATATTGTGATTATTCTTAATTCATGCATTAATTCTTATAGTTTTTAATGTAGATTATTCTTGCTTATTACATACCTATCATGTCATTTGGGGAAAATGGAAGTTTCCTGATCTTTTTCTTCCAATTCTTTCCTTCCTTTTTTCTTGCCTTGCCTCATTGCAATAGTCAGGACTCTGGTGGATAGAAGGAGTGACAGCAGACATCATATCTTGTCCTCATTTTTCAGAAATAATGCTCTTAGTGTTTTACCATTCACCATGTTGGCAGTGAGAGTCACAGATATCTTTTTATACAATAAGCTGTTCCTGTCTGTTTCTAGTATTGCAGCAACTTTATTATGAATAAATGTTTAATTTAATAAAATCATCTCCTACATCTACTGAGATGATCATATGATTGTTACTAACCTTTTGACTTTTTGAATTACACTGATATTCAAATGTTAAATCAGCCTTGTATTACTGGAATAAACCCAGTTTGATTTAGAAAAGAAACAGGCATAGGCCTTTCCTTTCTGAGATTATGTATACATTGAGACGGGGGACTCTACAGAATGTGTCATATTATGTCTCTTTTGCTAGAACTGAATCACACACAGATTCCCAAGCAATTAGTGATAGAGGAGAGTACAATTCCTGTGACTGGATTAGGCCAACTCTAATTTATCTTCTAGGGGTAGATGGAGACCTACTTTCCTCTGAAATTAAAGAGTCCATGCCTGCTACAAATTCTGTGTTCTACAGGCTGAAAATTAGGCCTATAGAGTAGATTATAACTGCTACAAATATTTCAAGAAGTCACCTTTAAGTGGCTCTCACTTATTAATACAGATACAAAATTATACAATACATGTTAGGAAGCTGAGTCTAGCTACTAAAAAAAAAAAATCACATTGTAGTAGAGTTTATCCCAGAAAAATGTCAATCTGTTTTGAAACAGGATTGCTACAAAGCCAAATAAATGGAACATGATTGAGTGCTCAAAACAAATCCATGTATATATAAGATCCTGATACCCGTTCTGCAAGGAAAGGATTATTTATTTATTCAATAATGTTGGAAAACACTGCCATAATTTAGGTAGGTTATAGACTTAAATGTTAAAAGTAAAACTATAAAGTAAATATAAATGTATCAGATATCTCTATGATTCTGTTTGTGGAAGATTGAGTCTTCACATGTATAAGACATGAGATGAAATGATTACTTTCCATAAAAATTATAAATTTCTGTTTAATGTACCAGATTGGGATAAATCATTTGAGAAATCAAAAACTGATGAGGGGTCAATATCTACAGTATAAAGAATCTTTTAAAAGTAGAGAAGCAATGGAGAAATGGGCAAAAAAGACAATGTAGATTTAGAGACTCAAAAGCTAATCTGGAGAGCAATCTGGGGACAGTTAATTTATTATGTAAAGGTCTTATGCCCATCCTTTCTCTCCCATGGAGCTTGTGTTCAGGGCCTTAGGGAGGCAGGTGTAAAATTATTTGGTTAAGTGTATTTGTGTGGCACAGCATGGTCGATAACCTCGGTGTCTGTCTCTAAGGGAACAGATGTATGACGTGTTGAGGATTCTCACAGAGATAAAAATTAAAGATAGATTTATGTGGATAGATCTTTCAAACATAGTGTTGAGAGGAGAAATTAAAGTCTATTATGTTATTTACTTGGACAAGCCCCAAGAGATAAACATACAACAGAATAGTCCCTATTTAAAGTAAGTCTAAGGGCTGGGGATTTAGCTCAGCGGCAAAAGCACCTGCCTGGCAAGTGCAAGGTCATGAGTTTGGTTCCCGGTACTGGAGAAAAACCAAAAAAATAAAAAAAATAAAAAAAATAAAGTAAGTCTATTGGTCCAAGAAAAACACCAAACACGTTAGAGTGACTTCTTACACGTGTGTGTGTGTGTGGTGGTACAGATTGAGGAAGAAAGAAGAAGAATAAAATGGAATAAGAGATGAGCCTTGGATGGACAGTTATGACTGTCATGAACTTGGGAGTCTGACCTATTGGGAGTCTGCATTGTAGTTTACATATTTACCACATCCCTATTCAGAGTCTAGTTTGAATGCTACTTCCTGGTTGAGCATGATTGCTGTTTTAAATATTTATGGTCAAGAAATAAACTTTTATTTCCTTATTTAATTTATAGAAACTCTATATACCAATATGAGTTCTAATAGTGCTGGACACATGAGTGTCTTCTTCCAAAATCATGCTTTGAAATTATTGGAGGGAATACGTTGTTTCTTTTCACTCTGTCTCAATTGTAGTTTCTCAAAAACTACAACTGACTTCATCAGTAATTTACTCTGTTTACATGAGCTCAGTTTTACTCTTATCTTCTTACTCCTTATTTATGACAAATATCAAAATTTAAAAATCTTCTGGGCTACATGACTTAGGGTCTTAGTAGAGAAATAGAAACAATTTGTGCATGTGCATGTGTGTGTATGTGCAAGCACACATAGACTGATACACACACGTATAGTTTATAAGGTATTGGCTCACATTTTTGTAGAGGCTGGGAAATCCCATGATTTGCCATCTGCAGCTGGAGATCCAGGAAGGCTGGTAGTGGAGTGGAATGCTTGAAAGATGGACACCCTGCAGTATAGATACCTGAAAACCCCAACGAGCAGGAACACTGGGACAGGGCAAGATCCTCACGCCAGCTCAGCAGTCGGGTGGGAGAGAGGCTCCAGCCTTACTCTGCCTTTTTGTTTTAATCTGGTCCCTAGAGGATTGTACGATGCCACCACCTGGAGAGAAGCTATCTGCTTCACCCACCAGTGTGAATGCTGAGCTGGTCTAGAAACATGATGACGTAGATACAGAAAAAATTTTAATTAGGTATCTGAACATCTCCAGGCCCAATTGACATGTAATGTTAGAACACCGACTAGTGACTGGGTTTTAACTGTTTTTTTTTTTTTTTCCCATTCCCTGTTCTCTTCCATTTAGCAGAAAACTTTGGGCACATTGTATAAGTTGAGCTTAAATGCCATGGTGTAGAGCTGACTGTACAACATGTGCTTTATAGAAAGTTCTGAAAAACAGTCAAGACATGGGACTGAAAATGTTTTCCTGGTGAACTCTCTTTTTCAGTGACTTAGAAAACTTCTCCATCCTTCATGTAAGCCAGATTTATTTTCCTCCTGATTAAAATACTGTTTTAATGTTTGTTTACTGACTACTTATTATGTGCCAAGACATAAATATGTTTGCTAATCATAGATAAATTTTTGATGGCTGGAGAAGCTTACTAAGAGTCTAATGAGTAAAAGCAATTGTTGGAGCAGAGGAGCACACTGCTAGGGAGTAGTCTGAGCCAACAGAATCACCCCTGTGCTTTACAGATGTGCAGCTCAGGCCCAATCATAACTTTCATTGTGATAACCCTCCCCTGTCAGGGGATTCTTATGTATGTCCAAGTTTCAGAATCACTGTGTATCATTCTTTGGCATTTGAGCAATGATGTTAGGTTGAAGAAATGCTATTTTAAAATTAAATCTGTTTTTACATGGCTATCTTGATTCATTGCTTAAATCATTCATTCAATAAGCATTGATGAGGGCTTATTTTACTGCGTATGTAAACTTAAAGCAAATGGGACAGACTAAGCAATTGTTGATATTTTGATGAATAAAAGAGATCCAGATTGGAGTCCAGAAGCTGGAGTGGAATGTGCATCTGGTCCTGTGAGGAAATTTCCAGCTCAGCAATCTGTCAGAAGGAGCACAAGTGATAAAGAGCATCTAGAGCCTGACCCAGGACTGTGGCCGGCAAGTTCTCAGTGAAATGACCAGGTTGAGCAGGCACTCTAGCTGAGGAGGAGCTTGGTTTCTGGTCACCCAACAGACCTGAGCTAACGCTAGCTCTCAAACCCTGAGAGAGAGCTGGCACCTGGGTCTGCTGCTACATCCTCTGGGACACCTGATTCGCTGAGAAAAAGAATGGAATCTAGATGTCAGGGGTGGATAGGGTGTGTCCAGAGAGGGCTGTCTATTCTATGGGAAGATAGTGTGGTCTGATCAAAGGACCGTGAGCAAAGTGTTTAGAGTTTTGGGCAGAAATAGAAATGATGAAGTGGCTTCCAATTGTGCACATTAAAAAACAGTGCATCCAGGCCCAGGCTCAAAGAATAGCAAAGAAAAAAAAAGAAAAGAAAATGGCACAGGCAAGTTCTTTCATGCTGTTGTATGCCACACTGAAATCATGTCACATTAGAATCCTTAAAATAATGAGTGAGTTGATTTTGCAATTTTTGCTTCAGGATTCAGAGTTGACAATCCTTTTTAGATGAATTAGCCAGAGAATAAGTGGGTTTTATCCAGGAAGAGGACGTGGGACATGTCTATTTTATAGCCATCATTTATTTAGGTCCAAACACCTGGGTTTCCTCCACTATTCTTTGTCTGTGTTCATGAAGCTGGAAATATTGTCAAGAACAAGGCAATGAAAGCAAACTCTAGATACAGAAAAACAATCTCAGCTTTGATGAGTGAATTTTCTTCTTCCTTTCATTCCCCTAGAGCAAACAACAACCATTATTTTCTGTCTGTGTAGTATCTTACTTCCAAACGGATGAGAAAGGAAGAAAACATTTGAAGTGGCTGAAGTGACTGATTTTTCATTGGGGATAATTTGTGATATACTTGTTTGGCTATAGATATGCTTTATGATATCTTTATATTACACATAATTATGTTTATCCTTGGGCACATTATTTAATATTTGTGATTCATTTTCTATACCTGTAAATGAAAATAATTGACAATAAGATTAAATGAAATAATTTCCTTTACATTTAATTAGGGCAGTGATTGGTACATGAAGAACTCAATAAACTCTAGCCTATCCTCTATTGTCCTGGCTGGCTGGAATAGTGTGAGTTCACCTCCTCCCTTCCTCCATTGACCCAGGATTGTGTGGTGGGTGAGAGGAGTGTGAGTTCAGCTTCTCCCTCTCTCCAATGGTGGGACTCAGGGCTGGAGACCTGCAGGAGCACCAGTGACACAGTAGGATCCTGGCTACAGTGGACATAATAGGCAAAACTGGAAATGTGGAAATATCTCATTTAACATTAGCAATATGGGCCAAACAGGTGATCTCTAACCTTTCTTTTTGTTTTATTCTGCTTGTCCTCTTCCTGTCTTTTGTCTACTATCTGGCTTGACTTCATGATACTTTTATGTAAGTAAATATTGTCTTTTCTTTCTCTGATTCACTTCAGAACTCCTAGGCCTTCTCTTCGAATCCTTCCCACCTGTGTCCTACAGTTACCCAAAACCTGGATGATCATTCTGTGCCCTCCAACCTTGCTTCTACTATATTTAACCTCATTCATGTCTCCATTCTACCCCTTATCCTCCTGAATCACTCCTGTACAATAGGGTAAAATCACTCCACTATGTGGAAAATCATTGCATACAAGTTCCTGATATAAGCTGGATTATATTTCTGTAGGACTTCCTCTTATGGTTATAGATATCAGGCTAATAGTTACCACAGTTTTTCAGTAACCAGTCTATACTTGAGTCTATTTTTATTGACAGTTCAACTACTTTAACCAGGATGTCATACAGGCTATAACCAAATTTTCCCACCTGTATGATAACACTGCAAATGTAAGGGATCATAACCATAACTGTAGTCCAGTACTAAAGGAATGGGCCCTAAGTCAAATAGGTAACAACTCCTCAATCTTAATATATTGGGAAGGTAGGTTCTTCATCTGGAAGAACAGATACCTCCTAGGATAACCTCAACACCAGTGATAAGGCTATCTAACATAAGAAATCTATAAGAGTCAATACAGAAAACAAAGTAAAATAGAAAATATAAAACAACCAGATAAAGAAGCAAAATGCAATCCCAGATGTCCAGCCCACCCAGGGCAAGTCCAGAGCACAAGGAGAAAGAGGAAATTGGAAACCAACAAATGAAAATCTCTCAAATGATAGCAACAGAAGTGAAAAAATAAATGGAAGAGGCAATAGAAAAAATAATCTCTAAGGTGCAAAAAGAAATGATGATTGAAATGGAAGACATTAAAACAGACACAGATAAAGAAGTAGAGAAGCTTGGGAAAATGATGAAAATCATGAATGCCAAACATAGACAAAAAATAGAATCAATGAAATACATCCAAATAGAAATGTAGGAGCTTAGAAACTTCATTGAAAGTATAGGCAGTATATTGGATAAAGGCAAGGATAGAATATCAGATCTAGAAGACAGGAATGCAACTAGCAACCAGGAAAAAAAGATATCTGAAAAATCACAAGAGGTCACAAAAAATCAATCCAATAGCTATAGAATGAAGCAAAAAAGAACAACAAAAGATTAACTGGAATCAGTGAGAAAGCTGGAGACAGTGCAAAAGCCATTAAAAACCTTTTCACAGAAATAATGGCAGAAAATTTCCCAAACATGGATAAAGAATTTAATATAAAAATAAATGAAACATATAGAACTTTAAACAGCCATGACCAAAATAAATCTACACTAAGGAATATAACAATCAAGATTCCAGAAATTCAGCATAAGAACAAAATATTAAAAGCAGTTAGAAAAAAGAAACATGTCACTTATAAAGGAAAGCCCATCAGAATCACAGCAAACTTCTCAATACGATCCCTCAAATCAAGGAGAGCTTCGAGTGAGGTATTTTAAGTCTTAAAGGAAAACAATCTTCAGCCCAGATTTATGTACCCCACAAAACTATCTTTCAAAATTGATGGAGAAATAAGATACTCCCATGACAAAGAACAGCTGATGAAATTTATGACAACAAAACCAGTTCTACAGAATGTTCTGAAAGACATATTAGAAAGAGATAATGAAGACCATAAACACATAAACATCAATAGAAAGCAGCTGCCAGTCAAGGCAAACCATTAAACAGATTAGAAAGACAGGGAACAAACAACAGGACAACAACATGAAAAAACAAAAGCTAACACATATCAGTTATAACCATCAACATAAATGGTCTCAACTCACCAATCAATAAAACCAGATTGGCAGAATGGATCAAGAAGCAAGATCCAACAATATGCTGCATTCAAGAAACACATTTAAGCCAAAAAGAAATTCATAGACTAAAGGTCAAAGAATGGAAAACAATTCCCCATGCCACAGGAACCCAAAAAAAAGCAAGAGTAGCTATTCTATTTGCAGACAATGCAAACTTTAAGCCAAAACTGATCAAAAGAGACAAAAGTCACTATGTACTTGTTAAGGGAACATTCCAAGAAGAAGAGATAACAATCATAAATATTTATGTACCAAGCACATGTTCACCCAACTACATAAAACACATATTAACAAACATAAAAAAACAAATAAATACTAACACAACTGTAGTGGGAGACCTTAATACCCTACTCTCACAAATAGATGAACTAGACAAAAAAAAACCAACAAAGAAATATTAGAATTAAACCAAACCTGTGAACAAAAGTTTTTGGTACATCTGCACAGAGTATTCCACCACACAATATCAGAATACATATTCTTCTCAGCTGAACATGGACATTCTCAAAAATAGATCATATATTAGCTGACAAAACATGTTTAAGTAAATGTAGAAGAACTGAAATCATCCCATGCATACTGTCTGAATATAGTGCAATGAAACTTGAAATCAACAACAAAGGAAATCACCAACATTACATAAACACACAGAAATTAAACAATACTCTTCTGAACAACCAATGGGTCACAGAGGAAATTAAAGATGAAATTACAGTATATACAATTAAATGATAATGTCAATACAATATACCAAAACTTATGGCATGCAAAGAAAGCAGTCCTATGAGGGAAATTTATAATGATGAACTCAAACATTAGGAAATCAGAATAAGCTCAAATAAGTCACCTAATATTGAACTTCAGACTTCTAGAAAAAGAAGAACAAATCAAACCCAAAGCTCATACAAGGGAGGAAATTATAAAGAGATGATCAGAGATTGATGCAATAGAGACTAAGAAAACAGTACAAAGAATCAATGAATATAAAAGTTGATTCTTTGAAAATAAATAAAATTGATTAGCCCTTAACCAACCTCATCAAAAAAAGGAAAGAAAAACCACAAATTCAAGCAATTAAGAATGAAAGGGGTAAAATTGCAACAGATTTCACAGAAATCCAGGAGAACATCAATACCTACTAGAAAAACCTACATTCTAATAAGGTAGAAAACCCAGAAGAAATGAACAGATTCCTAGACATAATCAAATTGCCTAAACTAAATCAAGAAGATATAAAAATTCTAAATAACCTGATATAAGCCAATGAAATTCAAAATGTAATTAAAAGTTTACCAACAAAAAAAGGCCCAGGCCCTGAAGGATTCACTGTAGAATTCTATAAGAAATTTAGAGAAGAACTAATGCCACTAATGTTGAAACTCTTTAAAGAAATTGAAAGGGAAGTTGTACTTCCAAAATCATTCCTGGAAGCAAGTACTACCCTGATTCCAAAACCAGAGAAGAACATAACCAAAAAAGAAAACTACATGCCAATCTCCCTAATGAACATAAATGCCAAAATCAGATACTGGTAAACAGAATGTGGCAAATCATCAAGAAGATTATATATCATGCCCACCTAGGATTCATCCTGGGGCTGCAGGGATGGCTCAATATATGCAAATCAATAAATGTAATACACCATATAACAGACCCAAAGACAAAAATCACATGATCATCTCAATAGATGCAGAAAAGACTCTTGACAATGTCCAACACCCATTCATGATAAAAGCCCTACAGAAAATTGGAATAGATGGTCTTTACCTCAATCTTATAAAAGCCATCTATGACAAACCAATAGCCAATATCATATTAAGTGGTCAAACACTGAAAACTTTTGCTCTAAAATCAGGAACAAGACAAGGATGTTCATTATCGCCGCTCCTATTCAATATAGCTCTGGAAACATTAGCCAAAGCAATTAGACAAGAGAAAGAAATAAAAGGAAGTAATAAAGGAAAGGAAGAAGTTAAATTATCCTTATTTACAGATGACATAATATTCTACATAGAAGACCCCAAAAACTCCACCAAAAAACTTGCATATTTAATACCCAAATTCAGTAGTTTAGCAGGATACAAAGTCAACACTCAAAAATCAATAGCATCCCTGTACACAAGCAACAAACTCATAAGAGAGACAAATTAGAGAAAGCGCACCTTTCACAATAGCATCTAAAAATGAAATTCTTAGGAATCAGTCTAACAAAGGATGTAAATGGTCCATATCATGAAAATTACAATACCCTTAAAAGAAGGTTGAAGAGGGTAACAGAAAATGAAAAGATGCCGCACTGTGCAAACGCCTGCCCGGGGAGGCCGCAGGCCGGGGCACGCAGGCCCTCACGGGCTGACACAGCCCCACCATGCTGGCGCCAGGAAATGCAGGCAGCATGAGCCTGGGAAGTGGCACGGAGACACACCGCGCCGGCCCTTGGGCCAGCCGCCGCCGTGCAGTGGAGAACCGCCATGCCACAGAGAAACACTGACACAATAGGCCCGTCTGGAGATGTGTGTGAACCATCCTGACATGGAGAAACCTCTAGGAAAACATGCCACACGGCGAGTCGCTCTTGGCCCTGCCCTTGAGAGCCAGAAAGGTCCGGAGTCAGCAGAGGAACAGCTGATGAACAAGGACTCGGAGAACACGAGAGAGTACCGACTCCTGACGACTCAGAGATCGAACTGACTGGGGACAAAGGAGCCATTGGGGAGCCGGAAACCAGGAGGACCGTGCGCAATACCTAGGGAGATCCTTGGGTATTCTTCTAACTGTACAGGCTGCAGTGGAAGAGCAAGTGGAGCTCCAGAGAGGTCTGCACCAAGACTTCCTGGATTACATGGGTGCCCAATATTTACATTCTGTAGAACCACCTTCATGGAGAAGGTACGTGTCTAGGTTACCTGCCTGAGATACTTCGCACCTGAGTGCTGAGACTGACTAGCAGGCCGAGGACTTCATCCACATGTTCCTGCTGCCTGTGTTGACGACCGGGGAGAGGACACTAAGTGGTTGCGGGGTCCCAATGCGCTGGGAGGCTGGAGAGAACACCCCTCTGCTTTCTTAGACAAGAGACATTGATAAAGCACACTTCCCTGGATCTCAGTTCGGTAGAGGGACAAACTATTCTTGAGAATGAGTTTGTTGCTCAGTCAGCCCCAGATAGTGGAAGGGAGCTGCGGAGGATGGCTTTTGCCCCAGATGCCCCAGATGAGATGGTGGTGGGAGTTGCCTCCTCGGTGTCTTGTGGCCTTAGAGAGGGGGAGGTCAAGGGAAAAGGGCAGAGAGACCCAGAGGGGATAGCTGCGTTTGATGCAGCACTGGGAGAGGCAGACACTGGGTGTGGTTCTCGGGGCCCTGGGGGTGGAGGGGACTCATCGACAGCATTCATCTGTTGCTGCTGTCTAGGGCTGGGCCATCTTGGGAGGGACTGCCCTGGGAGGCCCCCGAGACCATGGGGGGGTGGGGGTGGCCACTGGAGGTCGGGCTGCTCTCTGGAGTGGGGGCCCCAGGGCTCGGACCCTTCCTACTAGCTGGTCCAGCACGAATGAAGGGGCCCTGGGCATACTCTGCCTTCTCCCTCTGGCCGGACCGTTGTCTTCGAGGAGGAGCCCCACGAAATCATGACTATAGAGCTAGGAGTTACAGTAAGGACTTGGTACTTTTTTACTTCCTCATCTGTATAAACTCAAATATCTTAAACATCAAAAGTTTCCAAATATAAATAAACATATATAGGAGAACATGATCAACAACTTTAATTCAAAGAATAAAAGCTATAAACAAGTACTAATTCTGATTAACGATATACATGTTTATCATTATACTTGTGGACCAAACCGTAATGTCAAATCTTTTCAGATTATTTATTTAGGTGATTATCTTTGTAGCTGCCAAAAACATGCCTTTATTTTTCAAATATTTGATGTAGTACTTAATTAAATTATTCTTCTTTATCATTTCCTGCTTCCTTTCACACTCTATCATGGCCAAATGTGTTCTGTGTTAGATGAGGAAAACTTTGTAAGAGATTCTTAGTTGAAGTTGAGGATTTCATCTTTGGAGACTTCCTTCAATTCTACACTCAATGAATGCCTTTAAGAAAATTTTAATTGCATTTCATCTAGTAAGAGGTGTACCATATATACAGTAATCACAGTCATGGAACACAGTTGCGTTTTATTCAGGATAAGTGCTTTCTCATCACTCTTCTGATACTACATAACTGAATAAAATTTTCTTTATTAATAACTTCTATTTTTCCTTCATTTTAAACTGTCATTTTTTGCTCATTCTTCCAGGAAAACTTGGTAATTTTTTTGTCAACTAAAAGAAAAGATTGTCATAGAGACTTTCTTTCGTCTGGACGGGCATCACAGTTACTACACACTTTCAGGAGATGTTCTCCAGACCGCCTGCTGCTCCTGCTCCCAGCCAGCCAACTACTCGTTCTCACAAGTAAAAATGTCAGAACCATAATTTCCTCCAGGCCTGGCACATGTATTTATAAGGAAAGGCAGTTAAAGTTGAACAAATTTGAAGGTGAACATCTCTATAACCCACTCTTTTCTCTAATAGTTTATTATCGTGCTTTATCACCTGTTAAACTTTCTGTTGATCCATCACTCATTGGTTATTTTTTATGTATTTTAAGATGAATTGAAGATAATAATGTACTTTCCTAAGAAAACCTCTGCATGCATATCATTACTTAGAACTTAGCTTTTGTTTATAGCCTCTAGCCTTTGAATTAAAATTTAGATATAATAAACGCACAAATCAATATGCATCTACTGAGTTTTGAAAAATGCATGCTTGAACTTCTATCAAGATATTGAAGACTACCACTCCTATCAGGATATTGATTAACATTATCATTCCACTAATTCCCCATGTACCAAAAGGGGTATTTTACCTGATTTATAGAGTTATAGTGCCCAAAGTGTCTTCATTGATAAGAAATGCTTTGGGTTTCAGGTAATAATATACCTGACAAATAGGGAAAAGATAGAGTTAAGTTTGTCACATAACAAAAGCTAGAAGAAAGGCAACTTCTGATATTAATTTAGTGACACAATGATGTCTAGAATAATCTTGAATAATCTTCATTTTTTTCATTAAGTCCCACGTAACTACTGACCTCATTCAGAAATGTTTATTTGCTTTTCCAGGAAGTATTTATGTATGTTCCAGGCTCTCTTCTCATGCCTTGGACAGAGCAGCAAAAAGTTATTTCCTTGAAGTAGGAATAAGTAGGAGACGTAATCTAGTTCTGACTGCTCACTGAGTCATGCAGGCTAAAAGCTTTCTCTGGTCACCTTTCATCCCTTTGGCAGAGCATTTCTTGTTTTTCTATGGATATTAGGGACTAAAAGTTGTTTATAGTTTTTTGTATTTTTAATTTTATTGGTACATTTTATATATACATAATAACATTCATGATAGAGAATTTGTACCTGTACTTGATATATCTTGTTTCTTTCTATCCCATTCCTCTCTCCTCCCTTCAACCCTTCTTCATCTCTTTATTTACAAAATCTTTGTTTCCATTTTTCCTTGTACTTTTTTTCTTGTCCCTTCTTTCCTTTCCCCTCCCCCCACTCCCCTTCTTTTGAACATTTTTTCCCATTTTCCAATATCTATTGTATATTTTGGTCCTTATTTGCACTTTCAGTTTCTCACATTAGAAAGACAATGCAATATTGACACATATGAGTTTGATTTATTTCACTTAAGAATATGGTCTAAATGTTCATCCATTCAGCTGGACGTGTCTGAAGCTTATCCTTCTTTATGGCTGAGTAGTATTCCATTTTATTAAAAAAAAAACCCCTCACATATTCTTTATCCATTTATCAATTGATGCTCATTTGGGCTGTTTGCAGGATTTAACTATTACAAACTGTTCTGCTATAAACATGGGTGTGCATATATCACTGTGATATGTTTTTAAAAAATATATTTTCTAACCTTTATCCCACTAGGGGATTTGGAGTGGTGGAGTTAGCCAATTCACATTTTTTTTTTCATGGGGATGCTTGAAACTAGCTTACAGTGCTCAGTCTCCTGCAACAATAAGTTGCACCTCCACCTGTGCTGTTGTTTGTACACATGTCCTTTCTTCAGTTTCTAAAGTCACACCGTCTACACTCAATTACCTTTCATGTCAACAGTTAGAAGTGGGCCAGGGTCCTTAGTCACTGGCATGTGGCCTAGTGTAGAAAAAGAGCCCTGAATTGAGAGTCAAGAGACTTGGCTTCTATCTCATTTAGTGTAAAAATATAGGTAAGTTTCCTGACTTTGGACCTCAGTTTTCTTAGCTGTGAAATGAGTGAGCTTTGTGTTTCCAGAGTGAAGTCAAATGAAGCAACCCTTGAAGCAGAGTCAGTGATTAAGCTCCTCTGTATTGCAGAAATGCAGATATTGCTAAGAACATTGCATTTGCGAAGAGAAGACCTCAGCCTTCCCCCTCCCCACACGATGCATATATGATAGAGGCATTGGCATCATATTGTGTCTTTTACTTTTATGATGACAACTTACCTATACTAGTTATTTTCCTGTCACTGAGACAAAATACCTGATACTCCCAATTTAAAAGAAAGGTTTATTCTGATTTACAAGTTTTAGTGGGTTCAGTTCATGGTGGATGGCTCCAAGGCAGACACAGTACTAAGGAAAGGCATGACGGAGGAAATCTGCTCACCATGGTAGCCACATAGCACACAGCATAGGAAGGAGCTGGGGACAAGAATGCACCCTTCTGGCTGCTCCCCCATACCCTACCAGGCCCCACCTCCCAACAGTGCATTTAACTGAAATACTCAACATTGGACTAACCCAGTGAGAAGTAGAGCACCCCATGATCCAATCACCTTCCCTGCACGTGAGAGGTCTGGGAGATATTTTAGAGTTAAGTCATAATAGTATTACATTTTGGAGAACAGATAGACTTGTAAATTGTTCTTCAGACTCTTGGGCTTTTCTCAGCCAAAACTCCCTGTTCCTCTCTTTTCTATAAGTCGGCAGAAAATTGGCCCTCCTGAACTGTCTACACCCTAACCCCTGGGATTTGTGAGTGTGTCATGTTATGTGGCAAGGAGGGAATTAACGTTGCAGGTGGAATTAAGTTTACTATTCAGATGACTTTGAGTTGGTACCTTATAAATGAAGAAAGAAGAAGTCAGAGCGATGCAAGGTGAGAAAGCATTCACTCATTATTGTTGGCTTTGAAAATGGAGAAAGGGGCCACAGAACATGAAATTCAGCCTCTCATGTCCTCTAGACTCTGCAAGAGATATGGCACTTCCAGGAAGAACTCAGCCATCTCTATTTTAGCCCAGTGAGACCAATTTCAGATCTCCAACACCAAGAAATGTAAAATAACAAATTTCTGTTGTTTTCGCCATTAAATTTGTGCTAATTTGTTATAGCAGTAATAGGAAACTAATATACTTTTCCCACATTACTATGGCAGGTAAACTAAATGTAATGAAGCTAAGTGCACCTGGGCACAAGTGGGGTCACACAGGCCCAGGCAGACGTGATGGCTGCATGTTAGCAGGCCAGATAATTTAGTCCAGAGTGTGTGCTTTATTCATCAAGGTGCAGAGAGTAGTCAAGCCATCACCTCTAGAATATTAAATAGGGTCTTTGCTCCTCAAAGAGAAGCTGTGTTGTGCATTATAAGGCCAGTGTTCAGGAGGAAAAAGCTGCTTTTTGTAAGTGTTAGAAAAAATGTGACTTAGACATACACAAAGAGGCAAAAAAAAAAACTTAATTAATTTTTCCTTCACATACACGGGAGGGGGGGTGCATAAATAGAAGTAACAGGGGCTGGGGATTTAGCTCAGCGGCTAAAAGCGCCTGCCTGGCAAGCGCAAAGTCGTGAGTTCGGTTCCCAGTACCGGAGAAAAACCAAAAAAAAAAAAACAAAAAACAAAAAACAAACAAACAAAAAAAAAATAAAAAAAAAATAGAAGTAACAGGATCCCAAATTCATGAAATCAGAATGGAAATGTGGTCTTATTCTATCTTGGGTCATTTGTGTGAGTAATTTTCAACTGAGTTCTAGAGCATATGAGAAGATGCATTTTGTGTTTTGTGGCCTCTTTCTCTGTTTTTCACCACTGAAAAACATCAAACGGAGACTTGAAATCATAATGTTTTAATTTTCTAATCTTCCAACCTCATCATGTATGCTGTTATATCTCCTCTCTTTGCTCTGGGAATTTTCCTTCCTCCTCTCTGCAATCTTAAGAAATAAATATTTCCTTACAAGTTTCTTTTTGAGCTGCTGATTATTTGTTTTGATAAGAATAATTGAAGACATGGGAAGCCCTTCATTACATTGCAGAGTGCCATAAGTAAAGTACACATTCTATAAATATTTGTTGAATTGAACTATGTTTGTTTGACATCTGTTTAAGATAAATAAAGGGAAAATTATTCATTGGTGTCCAAACTACTTCTTTTGTTTGTCTTTGAGTGAGAGAAACTCATTCTATAGCCTAAAGAAGAAATTATATTCAAGAGTAATATTATCTTGTAAGTCTCACCTTGTAAAAAATAAAATCTCTGAAAAAAGTTTTATTCAAATAAATTAATAGTTCCAAATATTGAAACAAATAACAAATTGTAACATATATTTAGGTTTGTATAATCATTCTCTCCTTTTTATTACTTTTAAAGATGAAATACAGGAATTATACTGTGTGCCCAGGAGCCAGCACGCACAGTTGGTGAGAATCTTTTGTTCATAACTCTTTCCAAACTTGTACTCAGTGATGTTCATAAGTTGAAATTGATCATGTCACAAGTATTTGCACCAGGAAAATAAGCAAAAGCTGTAAGATTTTTTCCCTCTGAAGAGAGATTGTGTAACACCAGTACATAATTAGCTCATACTCAAGTAGACTATCTGCTGGGCTAAAAAGTGAATCTATGAGGGCTAATTCTTTTGGCAGGGGGATGGGTACAATATATCACTCTTACCCTAAGAATGGCTCTTTGTTAAGACTCTAGGCTAGTTAACCATGGTACCAATTTAAAAGTTGAAGAAGAAATGCCTGGCTGTTAGATTTACTGTGGTTCTGGGTGTGCATGATGGACTTACAGAAAAGAAAAGACCCACCCTGGATGTCGGAGGCAAAAACCAATAGGCTTGTACCTGGTGTAGAACAAAAAGGAAAAGAAGGAAGTTTCACTTCTGCTTCTTTGGAGGAACTCCAGTCATCACCACTGACTTGGGACATCTGTCTCCAGCCTTCCAAAGTAGACTCTTCACACTGACTGATACAGGCTCATATTTTTGGATCCTAGGACATAGTAATCATAATTCAGGTGTGACTCTGGTTATATAGAATATCCAGCTGCTTTAACTTGGTTGGAACCTTGAACTCCTGTCTCTTTGCACTAGGAAGCTGTTAACCTTTGTGCTTAGCTTTTTATCTTCCCAGCTACTGTTTTCAGGTGGGTTTTATTTAGTACACTCTTATGTATCTATAACTTAGCTGTCAGCTGATAAAAAATGGGAATTTGTTGGAAAATTTTAAACTCTTTCTCTGTGACATTGTGGTCTTTGGAGCTTTGCATTTATATTTTAGCCCTTTGACTGCCTGAACTTGGACCCATGCCTTGTGAGCCATAAGGAACACTGCTTTTGCTTGTGCTTCATTTACTTTTCAGTTCTGTAACTTGGGAAATGTTCTTAGAGAAGAAAAGCCAAAGTGACTATAGACTTTTGTTATGGTTTGTGTCTGGATGTCCCCCTAAACTCTTATGTGGTCATGAGGGGTATGCTTTTAGGCAATGGCTGAATCTAGAGTTTGTGATTGATTCATAGTCTAATGCCTCATGCAATATAAGAGATGGAAAGAGGCTTCCCCTCCTCTCTTGTTGCTTTTGCCATTTTTTGCCACCGTGAACTGTTGCCCCTCTGCCATGTACCACAATGCCTTGGAGCCAGCTGATTATGGACTATAACCTCTACAAATTGTGATCTAAATAACCTTTCCTCTCTTAACTTTGGGTGTTGGGTATGTCTCAGAAACAAATAAAATAACTAAGACAGAATTTGGTACCAGAAAGGGGGTTATTGCTGTGACTATATCTGACCATTTGGCTCAGGAACTTTTGGGAATGGCTGTGAGAAGACTGTGGAATGATCCTGAGATGCCAGCTGAAAAAGTAGACCTGGAACACTTTAGGCTGTTATGCATGGGAAAATCTGATCAGAGCTCAGAAAGTTAGAAAGTTGGTAAAGACCAGGATCAGGAGGTTTCTGATGGGATGAAAGACTGCATTGGTTGATGATATGTGTAATGGCTTGGCAAAAAGTTTGCCTGCATTTTTCTCATGTCCAGAGACTTTGTTTGAGTCTGAGATTAAGGGTGGCGTACTAAACTGGAAGAAGAAATTTTAAGGTAGTTGCAGGTTGAGGCAATGCCATGGTTACAGTTGAGGATTTTAAGCCAGATTTATGTTGACAATCAAGAGCAAAGAGCCCAGTGCCCACCATAATGATTTAAAGCATTATGAGTTTGGTAAGAAAGGAAGTGCCAGTAAAGCTGTGGGCTGCAAAGATAGAGAAGAGAAGACCTTGATTACTGAGAAGGAACAGGAAAATAGAAAATATGGCCTAAGGGCATCACAAGAATCAACAAATCTCTACCCTTTGCAGAAGAAAGCTGAGGAGCACCATATTCTAGAATGGCAGTGACTACACCATGTTCCTTAATGGTGGCAGCATAGAGAATTTGTTCCTCACAATTGGATTCAGAGTGCCCAGCAATCCAGGCACTTGACCCCTACAACCAAGAGAGAGGGTAATCTGGCTACTGCTCCAGCTGGCAGCAAACCTTGACATCATCCATATAGCACTGGTTTTATGCACATTCAGAATGGAAGAGTTCTGGGTTAAGGAAGGCTTCCACCCAGATTTCAGAAAGCCTGGGAGGCCAGGCAGTGTGCCCCTGAGAGGGCAGTGTATGAAGTTGTGCGTGTGAACTGAAAGGTGCAGTGGAGAAGTTTGGAGAAGCCAAGAGCATGAATCATCTAAGGAAAAATACAGTGAGGGAACACAGCTGGCCCAAGAGGAATCCACGGGAGCTGCAACCATTAGCAGTGCCTTAGTGATGGAGCCATCCAAGCCCGTTGGAGTTCACATCTTGCCACAGATTGCCTCAGATGCTGCACATGGAATGATAGGACTTAAGATTTGCCCTACTGGAATTTGGATTTGCTTTGGTCCCATTCCTTTGTATCTTCCTGTTTGTAACTTTTGGAATGGAAATGTTTGTTATGCTATTTAATGTTGCAAGTGTCTAACTTTCTTTTCATTTGTACATGGCTCACAGCTGAGAGTTTGCCTTACATGTCAGAGGAGAATTGAGACTTGGACTTATCAGCAGTGCTGTGAGGATTTGGCACATCTTAAAGATGGACTAAATGCCTTTTGTGTAAAGGAATGTACATGAATCTTTGGGGGGCCAGGAACAGGATGTTACAGTTTGTGTGTGGATGTGCCCTCAAAGCCTCATGTGGTCATGAGGGTGGGTTTTTCAGAGGTATCTGAATCTAGGTTTGTGATTGATTCATGGTCTAATGCTGGAATTAAGGGTGTGAGAGCTACACCCACAATAAGGCAGGTAGCCTGCATACAATATAAGGAATTGAAAAAGGCTTGTCTCCCCTCCTCTCTTGTTGCTTTTGTTGTCTTCTGCCACCCTAAAATTTTGTCTCTATGCCATGTGCCACTCTGCCTTGGAGCCAGCTGATTATGAACCCAAACCTCTACTAACTGTGAACTAAATAAACCTTTCCTCCCTTAACTTTGGGTGTCAGGTATTTTGTCTCAGCAGTGAAAAAAATGAAATAACTAAAACAACTTCATTTCCTGTGCTTTCTATTTTTGAAGTCACACACCCCCTTGAAGATCTCTGGATTTTGCTACCTTATAGTGCCTTTAAACAATCTTCTAATTTTGGCCAGCTTTGATAATTACACTGAGTGGGAGAATTAGTCGATTACTATTTAAGCTGTCAATAGCTGGAGCTAGAAATCTGAAGGAAAGCTTTTAAGGCTAGAAACATTGAATTTTTAAGAAAACTACTTTCAAAAGCTATTCAGTATTTGATAATCATTGCTGAGGTGGCTCTCACTTAGAAATGGTTCAGTCTTAATATCGAGCTCAAAGTATTAACAAACTTTACCACTGGTGAGCCATGGGACAAGTACTGACATTCAACTTCCATGCTGACAAAATGCACAGAACTGAAAATGGTTTCATGTAATTTCCATGAGTCATAAAATAATTTTCTTTGGATTTTGGGAGCCATTTAAAAATTAAAAGAAACCCTTAGCTCATGGGCCATACAAAATCTATAGGCATGATTTGCCATATTCTAGTATATAGTATGAATTTTAAACATTCATTTTGGAATGTAGAAGCCAATAATCAATTTTTTTCCCTCTGATTTCATCTTGTGTCAGGATGCCAGAGTTCCTAATTTTTATCCCCCATCTCTCACTTATAAGTTTTAATGTCTGCGGCAAGTTACTTACTTTCTCTCTGCTCAATTCCCTTACTGGAAAAATAGAGATAAAGTACTTATGGTATCAGATTGTTGTGATAATTACATGATTTAATAGGATCAAAGAATGAAGGCAGTTTCCCCGGCTACTTTGAAGAATGGTTGGTGGGATACTCAAGAAAAAACATCAGCAGCTAGGTAAAACCTTTGAATATTTTATAAATACTGCATAAATGAACATACATATTATTTTTCAATATAGGCTTTATAGCTTTTAATTCTTTTAAGTAGTGTTTATTTACATCCTATAAGTTTTGGTCTATTGCATTTTTATCTTCACTCATCTAAAAATATTTTCTAATTTATCTTGTAATTTATTCTGTGATTCATTTGTTATTTATTAGAAGTATGTTATTCAATTTCCATATATTTGCAAATTTCTTCTATTATTGATTTCTATTTAGTTCCATTTTGGTCAGATAATATTCTTTGTCTGATTTCAATCCTTTAAAATTTGTTTAAGTTATTTTTATGACCATGTATATGGTCTATCCTGAAAAATGTTCCATGTGCTTTTGAGATAGATATAATATCTGTGCTTGGGTGGTGGTTACATGGATGTATTAGGTCTAATTAGTTCATACCATTTTTCAACTGTTCTGAAACCTTGCTCACCTGTCTAGTTCTATGCATTATTGAGAGTGGGGTATTGAAGTTTTCAATTACATTACTCTTAAACTATGTTTCACCTTCAATTATGTCAGTTTTGGTACATGTGTTTGGGTTTCTGTTATAAGTTGAATACATATTTACAATTATTATGATTTAATGATAGATTAACCACTATAAAATGTCTTTGCCTCTACTAACATTTTTTCTTGATCTTGAAGTATATTTTGCTATTATTAAAACTATGTTACCTCTTTTGGTTTCTGTTTATATGTTCTTATTTCACACTCTTTACTTTAAGTAATCTTTTGTGTCTTTGAGCCTCATGTGTGTCTAACATAGTTGGGTCATGTTTCTTATTTTTTAATCCGTCCTGCCAATCTCTGTCTTTTGAATGGAGTGTGCAAATTTCCTATAGTTGCTTTAAGAAATCGCTACATGCTGGTAGCCTGAAACAACAGCAGTTTTTCTATCATAGTTCTGGAGGCCAGAAGTCTGAAATCCAGTGGAGCTATGTTCCTCTTAATTCTAGAGAACCGTTCATTCTTTGTTTCTTCCAACTAGTGATCATTATCATTCCTTGACTAGGTTCAGTTGAACCTGTAGTGGAGACTACATTACCTCCTCCTCCCTTGTCTTCTATAGTGACTCGTTTTAACCTTGTCAGGATGATCCTACTTGTTTAACTTAGTTATTTATGTACAGACTCTTCTTCCACATAAGGTAACATCACACATTCTGAAAATTAGACCCTTGGTATAACTATCTGAGGGCCACAATTCCACTACAGTTTTCTCTGTGGCTCACTAAAATTCACAGAAGATCCTGATGTGAAATAGTTTCACTCTATCCCAGTGGTCCTAGGATTCTCAACTCATTAAAGCATAAACTCTAAATCCAAAACATAATTAGCTAAAAAGTTATGCATCTCACCTAAATTATCTTCATTCAGTATGAATGCTGCTGTGGGTATGATCTGTCCAATGGCCAGATTCACTCTTTCTTTCTTTCTTTCTTTCTTTCTTTCTTTCTTTCTTTCTTT
>NW_004955521.1:1788753-1797600 GCF_000276665.1 Chinchilla lanigera
TCTCCTTCTTCTTCTTAGTCTCCTTTTCCTCCTCCTTCTCCTTCTCCTTTTTCTTCTCCTCCTCCTCCTCTGCCTTCTCCTTCTCATCCTCCTTCTTTTTCTTATTCTTATTCTCCTTATCCTCCTCTGCCTTCTCCTTGTTCTCCACCTCCTCTTCCTTCTTCTTCCTTCTGCTCCTCCTCCTTCTCCTCCTTCTCCTTTTCCTCTCATTATCCTCCTCCTCCTCCTCCTCCTCCTCTTCTCCTCCTTCTCTCTCTCTCTTTCATTTTTTTGTGTATGTTCTGGGGTCAAAACCAAAGCTTCATATTGAGCTATCCTCATATCCCAATTTTATTTTTTATTTCAAGGCAGGGTCTTGTTAAACTGGTAAATTTCCCAGCAAAGTTTGGGTTCCTCCTACCTCAGCTTCCCAGAGTGTTGGGATTACAGGTATGTGCCAATGTGCCTGGATCACTTTTTATTCCTTTTACTATGTTTTTCTTTTTAATTTTAAAAGGACTAGTACATGAGAAACAAACAAAAAAAGAATAGAAAAGTAGCAGCATAACAGTATCACGAACATAAACAAATCAAAGCAAGAACATTCAAAGTGATACAGGGTCTCAGGACAAATTAATACAAATCAACAGTGGTTGTTACATTGCATAGCGCTATCCTCAACTACATTGCTCAGATTATCAGATGTAGGAATGAAAGATTGCTCAAACCATTAAAGAGAATAAGAAAATAATTCTTCAATAAAACATTAGAGATAATACAGAGTTTCACTAGACAGGATGGTAGGAGTTCACAATTGTAATTCCACTGCACATTGTTACCTTCAAATCAGTTGCTCAGATCACCAGACACAAGCATGCAAAGTCGATCAGAACATAAAAAATTGTGAGCATTAACTGTTCATTTCAATACACCATCAGACAACAGCAATATAGTTATCACAGCTATTCATATATATATGTTTTGCCATCTTTCTTTTTTCTTCTTTCCCTCATCCCAGTCATTCCTTCCTTTGAGCAATTTCTTTCCCTTTCCTATCATCTATTATCTTTTACTATGGTTTTAAAGTTATTTTTTTAGTGCATTTTATACCTAGGGATTAAAATTAACATTTTAAGAAAAATAATCTAGATTGCACTCACTGAGTGGTTTAATTTTAGTAGTCTGCAACACTTTGCTCTAGTATACATCTATTTTTCCACACTCCTTTGTGTTATTATTTTCAAATTGTCTATTTATGTAATTTAATTCTATAAACATAGTTTTATACTTGTTTTGTGCAGTTGCCCTATAAATTACTTAAGAGAAAAATAATCTTATAAAGATACATTTTTGCTGCCTTATATGTATGCTTATAATTGCCTTTGCCAATTCTTTGAGTTTCTTTGTGTGAATTCAAGTTGGTACATCCTTTCACTTAAATGTAAGACATTCTTTTAACATGTCTTCTAGAGCATGTCTGAGAATGATGAAGTTTTTCAGTGTTTATTTGGGACGGTCTTAAATTTCCCTTTCAGTTTTGAAAGATCATTTTTCTGAGTGTAGAATTCCAGATTGACAAACCTTTTCTTTTAGCATGCTTATGTCAAAGTCTCTGTAGTTTCTGATGAGAAATCAGTTCTTAATCTTATTGAGAATCCCTTTTACATCACAAGTTATTTCACTTTTGCTTACTTTCAAGATTCTTCTCTTTGTCTTTGTCTTCAAGAGCATGGTTATGATATGCCTAGTTGTAGATATTTTTTTGCAGGTTTCTTTTAGTTTCTTGGGTTGTAGATTATTCTTTTTCATCAAATTTGAATTTTTGGCCATTGTTTCTTTCTGATCTTCTTCTTCCCACCTTGAAACTTCAATTAGGCATGTGTTATATGTTTGATGGCTTCCCCAAAGATGTTGCAGGCACCATTCATTTTTCTTCATTCTTTTTACTTTCATCTGCTCATGATACTAATCAGCATTTGGTGTTCTCAGTGTTTTGCATTTCTACTGTTCTAATAGGTATCTAGTTGTATCACATTGTGGTTTTCATTTGCAATTCACTAATGATATAAGATGTTAGATATTTCTACACAGGTTTATCTACCACATATACTGTACATATTTTTTGGTATTGTAGATGTTCAGATCTTTAATTTGTTTTTCAGTTGAGTTGTTCATTTTCTTATAGTTGAGTTTCAAAAGGGTTTTTTTTTGGGGGGGGATAATATTTAGCCTGAAGAATGTAACACTGGGCTCACAAACACATCCCTTATTTTTCTACTGTAAAGTTTTACTTTAGCATAATAGTAGCTGGTTGTGCATCTTAGTACCTTTGCCAGATAGATACAGGAAACAATCTTTATATTCACCCACTTGGTATAATAAAAGATAACGTGTGTGCACATGCGGAAAAGTGTCAAACCAGGATTTTCACTGACATGATGCTCCATCTAAGAGGTTTGGTGTATGTCTACCTAAGCATCACAGAGAACCTAATACCCCCACCCCTCTCTAGGATTTGTTTTAAAAATGTTTTCTTTTGATTTTTCTGGTGGAGGTAGCCCAATTCAGCACAATGGCATATGAAAAACAAGATTTGCAAGTTTGGGAGGAAGTCAAAAGTGAATCATCAGGTTGCTCATGCATGGATGACAAAGTTGATCCGTTATGGTAAAATACATGTTCCCATAACAGAAGAGTGGAGTCCATGATGATGATGACGATCATGGTGACTTTTTTTTTTTTTTTTTGGTTTTTCTCTGGTACCGGGAACCAAACTCACGACCTTGCGCTTGCCAGGCAGGCTCTTTTGCTGCTGAGCTAAATCCCCAGCCCCTATCATGGTGACTTTGATGTTGGCCATGTGAGCCAAAGTTCCTGTGACAGTGAAATGGAGCAAGAATCGGTGGGTATAGACACAGAAAATGCAAATCTCTGGTTCAGATGACAAAGAAAACAATACTGTGAGCACATATTTGACTAGTTAAAATGGTGCAAAATGGCCACACAACCAAATGGAATTATCCTATGTCCAAACTAGGCACAAAAATATAGTGAGGGTCTTGGCAGGGGTGAAATGCTACAAGATGCTGTGAAATACACAAAGGCTGAAGTGAAATATAAATAAAGCATTCTGTATGCATCAACAGCCATATTCAAGAATGTATTTATTTTGACACTTCACTAGCTAAACTGAAAGCTTTCATAAGTCTGCTGTACTTGGCAGGGATTTCTCATGGTAATCACAGGAATGCAAAATATTTATGGAAAAGCAATAGGTCAAAATATGGCATAAAAATTTATGCCCTTTTAGATGCAAAGACTTACTATGCTTTCAGTTTATGAATTTATCTTGGAACTCAGCCATCAATCTTATTCACATAGTAATAAATCAAATGATGTGAACAGACTTGTTGCTCCCACTTTCCAAACTAATCAAAATGTGACATTTGACAATGGGTTTACCAGTTTCCAATTGATGTTATATTTGCTAACAAAGCACAAGCTGACCAAAGCAGGAACTATATGCAGGAACAAAGCAGAAATTCCAAATGAAATATTTCAATTTCAAAGCAGAGAAATGTATAGTACAATCTTTGGATTTCAGGAAGATTTACATTGATGTTGTATATGGCAAAGACAAACAAAATGGTACTGCTGATGTCAACATGACACCATAATGGAAACTGATAGGGCAATATGGACAGAACAGTAGCCTGAGATGAAAACTTTCTACAACAAAACCAAAGGTGGAGTATATGTTGTTAATGATGTTACTCAAAACACAAAGCATTGGATTATGGTTGTGTTTTATTCAATCCCAAACATTTGTGGCATAAATAGTTTGATAGTTTACAAAGAAAATAACAAGTGCAAAATACCATGGAGAAATTTTCTTAGAGGATTGGAACTGGAACTCATAAGAAATCATTTACAGAAAAAGAAAAACAAAATGTTTCTGCCCAGGGAACTACACAAAAAAATCGTGAACCACACTGGTGGGTTTATAGGTGAACAGGCAGGTGCAGCATTCCAAAGGCCTACTATGACCATCATGATGAAAACTCAAAAGATGTCAGCTGTGCCCTACAACAAAGGACAGGAAAACAAAATATACATACTCTTAGTGTAAGTGATACTTGTATAGAGAACTTGTATAGAGAATATGAAATTTTCATGTGTGAAGACTGCCTTGAGTGTAACAGTTGAAACAAAGATTTTTCCTTTGATAGATTTTTGTTCATGTTTACAATGTAGTTCACATAGATTTTTACTTTTGATGTTACCTCATAGGTTTTGTAAGCAAGTACACATCTCATATGAAAATGTCGATATTTACTCTAAATGTGTAAACTTAATGCTTTATTTTATTGATATTTTATGTTCTTGTTAATTACACAATGCATAATATAATAAGAACCTCCTAACAAAACAGCAAGACCAGCAAGATGTCCAGTATGTCCTACAAAAAGTCTAGGAAAGCAAAACATACATGGTGTCAGTGTAAGTGATACTTGTGTATGCAACGTACTGCTGTCATATGTGAAGACTGCCTCAGGTGTGATAATTAAAGTAAAGATTATTTTTATTTTGTAGAGTGCTATTGTTATTTTCATTGCAGTTCATATAGGAATTTATTTCTGTTTTTTTTAGACTTTGTACTCACAAAACCAGTCAATATTGAAAACTTTGATGCTTTTATAACTACTCAATAAATGTTAAAAATGCAATACTTTATTTTGTAATTTTTTTCTGCTAAGCATTTATTATTTAATAAAACTCATAAAATAAAATTAATAATTCATCAATGGAGATATTCTTAAGATTAAATGTGTGTTTGATGTACTCATGTTTATGGGCCTTTATGACAAAAAATGTGTTATGCTGCTTGGGTTAGAATAATAGCTTTTTTTCAGAAATTTTTTTGCAAATGTTTTTTCATAGGATGCAGTGGTGCACACCTATAATCTCAGCACTCAGGAGGTTGAGCAGAAGGATTGCCACAAATTATAGGTCAGCCTGGGTTACACAGTGAGTTCAAGGCCAGGCTGAACTACATACAAAGACCCTGTCTCAAAAAAAAAAAAAAAAAAAACCCAACAAAAAGAATGTTTTTCTCACAGTTTGTCTTGTCTTTTCACTGTCATAATCCTTTAACTCTTTATATATGACCATTTTTACCCCTTTGAACATGTTTTTAATAGAAAGAGACTTTTTTTCCCCTTAAGTTTAAAAGAGTCCTTAATTTCAAATTAAACTCACTATGTTCTTGAACACATTAAATGAAAGTGGAAACATCTAGATTTATTTTGGCAACATTTTAAATTTATGTGGTATAAAAAAACCTTGTGTAAGCTTCCAGGCAGAAAAAAACTTGTTACTACATGCCAAGGAGATAAATAAAGCAAGTCTCAATATCCTCATAATGCAGAATGTTGGAAGATAATAGAGCAATTAACCAAAGAAATTTGAGAGAAAAAAATCTGTAGTTGAAATATTCTGTTGTTAGTGAAGATGTTATTCATATGTATAGGCAATAGAAATACATTCTTGAGTATTCAAGGAGTCTCTCCTTGGAAAATGTGGGCTTCTTGCTCTTCAAAGTTGATTCATCAGCACCACCTGGGGACTTGTTAGTAATGCAGACTCTCAGCCCCACCTCAGACCTACTGAAATTAGAATCTGCATTTAAATAAGATCTGCAGGTGATTTATATGCATGGTATAATTTGGGAAACACAATTCTTGCTGATCAAATTAAAATGAAAAAGTAAAAAAGGCTACAAGTCTGATTACAAAAATGATACTGTACCTATTGATACAAGTTAAACTTAGAGAGCTATCTAAATAATCTTTGTATATTAGAAATCAATCTTGAAATATATGTTATATCACATAAAAAGGAAACAGTTATTTGTGTTTAATCCTCTTGGTTTTATTGGTGAAGATAAATGTCATGTGGGAAATAAGATCGTGCAAAATTCTGTGCCTTTATAAGGCATGGCCTCATCTGACAAATAAAGCAGTGTGAAGTGATTAGACAAGATGACATAAACTTATTGGTTATGGAATTAAAGTGAATAAATTAAACTACTGCTTAAAAAATTTAAGATAGGTTTGAAATGCACCTCTGATGGTGAGAGGGTGAAGCTTAATTGTCAGTTTGCTTGGCTTAGAACTGCCTCTGGGATTGGTAAAGCACACTTTGGGGTGTGTCTGCATGGGACATACAAGCACGACCTTGGGTAACACAGTACATATGGTGCCTCACTCCTTCCTCTTTGGCACTCTTCTCCTGCTCTGTGTCCTGGACACCATGATGTTTTGACCTTGGAGCTAGCCAACTATGGACAGAATCCTTTGAAGCTGTGAGAAGAAATAAACCTTTCCTACTTTAAATTGTGGGGTGACAGGTATTGTGTCCTAATAATGCAAATAGTAATACATAAAATTGGTACCAAGGGTGAGGATGTTGCTGTGATTATACCTGACTGTGGGATTTAGAAGATTTTGGAACTGGTTTGCAGGAGGAGATTGGCAAGGTTTAGAGATGCAGGCTAGAGAAGCCCTAGAATGCTGTAAGCTGAATCCTGATAGGTGATTCTTGTTGGAGCTCAGAAGACCAGAATATTCAAAGGTACAGGAATAGTAAGGTCAGACTCAGGAGTTTTCAGTTGGGAACAAGAACTTCATTGACCGCTGGGTTGTAGGCCATGTGTGTTACACCCTGGTAAAAACAACTGTCTATATTTTGCCCATGTCCTGAGACTGTACAGGAGACTAATGGTGGTGGATTAATTGATCTGGCTGATAGAATTTCGAGGCAACCCTATCTTTGAGCTGTAACAGGGTTATTTTAAGCCAGGTTTATAGTGAGAATTGGAGGAAAAAATTTGTAAAATTTAAATTTTGGCCTCAAAGGAATGATGTGTAATAAATTTGGGGCCAAAGGAGGTGTGATTGCTGCAGAGAATAGTGTTATTAAAAAGTAATTCCCCAAGGAGGAAGACCTTTGGCAGATGGGTAGGGAGGGAGGGCAAGAAGAAATAAAAAGGATTAATGTGCAATATGAGCATGTATCAACTTCCCACAAGACCTCACCCATTAAGGGCTCACATGTACAAAATGAAGGTCAGCCTTTCATTTAAAGAGTCTCTGGACTCCCTGCTTGAGAGAGGCTTCCATTTGAATGGTCCCCTGGATTCACTGTACTGTGCTCAGTCATCAGAGTGCTCAGAGATGACTGCAGCCATGATCCAAAGGGGCCTGGCTATTTACTTACACTGCAGTAGATCTTTTTATCTTCCACATGGTGCTGGTTTTACTGCAATGTAGAATGCCAGAGTATGAGGCCAGGGAGAGATATACATAGACTGTAAAGAAAGGCCTGGAAGGTCAGGCAAGGAACCCCTGAGAAGGCAGTGTGTAGAGCTGTGAGAATGACACAGTGAAGGCCCAAGGAAGTTGGAGATGCAAAAAACCTTGAAAGTCTACTGCAGAAAGCTGAATGCTGTGGGCAGAGCCAGTCAAGGGAGATTTCATGTGAACTGCAACCAACAAGGCCATAGTAGTGGGCTGCCCATGCCCTTTGAAATGTACATCTCACTAGCATGTTCCTTGATGCCACATATGGAGGTACAGGAGTTAATGTTTTTCCTGCTGGGTTTCAGTCTTATTTTGATTTTATTTTTTTCTGTCCCACTTCTTCCTTTGGAACAGGAAAGTTTACAATGTACCATTGTAGTTTGGGATTATGTAAATTATTTGCTTTTGATTTTTATAGAGGTTCACAGCTAAGCATTTGCCTTAAGTCTCAGGGAGACTTTGAGTTGGACTTTTGCAACTGTTGAGAATTTGGGGAAGGGATTATTCCATTTTTGGTTGTGTGCATGAAAGCTGTATCATGTTAAGCAGAATTATTAATTTATCTTTGTGTTTATTTGGAGATTAAATATGGTTTAAACAGATATATTTGAGTGTCTAGTTGACAAGGAGTAGGGTATGGTAGTTAAGCTTAATTGTCAATTTGATTGGTTTGGGAGCTATCTAGGAGATTGGTAAGCCACATTTCTGTGTGTGTCTCTTGGAGGTATGATATTGTGGTCTATATATGGCTCCTGGACCTTTCCTCTTTGGTACTCTTCCATGTTTTGGTTTCTAGATGCCATGAACTAAATAGCTTCTGGTATCATGTTTTTGTTTTTGAGCTAGCAGAGCATGGACTGAATTCTCTGAAACCATGAGCAAAAATAAACCCTTCCCCTTTACATTGTGGGCTGTTGGGTATTGTGTCAACAACAGAGAAGCTAACTAATACAGGAAGAAAACAGGTTACTACAGTTTATATCTAATGTCTCCCAAGAGCCTCATGCACTCATAGGTCAGACTTTTGGAGGGCAATTAGATTAGGGGCTCATATAGCTAATTTACTATTAGGAGGAGGCTGGTTGGCAGAGGTAGGTCACTGGGGTACGACCTGAAAGAATACATCTCCTCCCTAGCTAGTCCTTTCACTTTCTATGCTTTCTGGTCACCAAGAGGTGAACAGATTTTCCTCCACTGTACTCCTGTGCCATGCCATCCTTGGAACCAGCAGACTATGGACTGAAAATATGGGGCAAAATAAACCTCTTCTTCCATTGTGAGTGTCGGGTATTGTTTCTTAGGATGAGGAACATGACTAAGACAAAGAGGAGGAAATTATTTAATTTTATTATTAAAACTGTCAAAATCAGTGATTACTGTTATTTCTGTGCAAGAAAATATTACTTTGGTTCCCTTCCTTCTTTCCTTTCCTTTTCCTTCTCTTTCTTTCTTTCTTTCTTTCTTTCTTTCTTTCTTTCTTTCTTTCTTTCTTTCTTCTTTCTTTCTT
>NW_004955521.1:1797700-1833810 GCF_000276665.1 Chinchilla lanigera
CTCTCTCTCTCTCTCTCTCTCTCTCTCTCTCTCTCTCTCTCTCTATCTCTTTTTTCTTTCTCTCAATACAATAAAATGGGAATTGCAAACACATTGAAAGGCAGAGAATGGCTACTGAGTGGTTTCAGTGTATTCTCCAGTGATTGCAAGCCCAAGTGGGCCATTTCCTGTCCTGCTTCCACCTTTTTCCTAAAAGTGGGTTTTCCACATGTTCAAGCAGTGGGCAAGGGCAAAGGCTGGTGGGGGCAATGGTAAAGGGGCTTTGCATGCAGTCAGTAGCCAGCTATCAACAATGGCAGGGATAATCAGAGAATTATGTGTTCTGGGAGTGTGGGCAGGGAGAGTTAGTAACTGTGTGGTCTGATGCATTTAATTGCTTTTGTCAGAGTAAATAGACTGGACTCATGCTTTTTAATTTCTCCTGCCTTATTTCAGGTACAAAGGAACAAACTCCATCAAATATTATTTGATTTTTTATTTAAAATTTCTTTAAAAATGAATAATGTTATTAGGAAACATCTCACTTTTATAGGGAAGCATGGGGACTAACTCTGTAAGGATCTACATATTTACTGATCAGATTTATTAAAACTTAAGATTTTACCATCTTCCTTTCAGATGATTTTAAAGAAACATTACAGTATGTATTGGGATAGTTGTGTAAAGCCAAGAAAGACAAGGGTTTTTTACTTGCCTCCTGCACTGGTCCCAGCATATCCAGATCACATGAGGATGGAGTTACTTGGTTAAGTGCCGTGTAATCAAACTGAAGTTTGAAAAGGCCAGTTTTCCAAAAAGCAAACTGAGATTCTAGTCAATCTGAGTCAGCTTAAGAAAGAAGTCCCCTTTATTTTAAACTTATAAAGAAACTTTGAAATATCAATCTGTTCAAAATCTATCAATTTTGTTCCGTTTCTGCTTTCTTTAGCTCTTTCCCACCAAAATTTTCACTTCCTTTGCTGTTTGTCAGAATAATCACTCTAACAGAATGAGGGGTTGCTCAATTCTAGAATTGCAAAGAAAAGCCCATTAGGTTGTACTTTTGTCTTTTGATAGCTGTATAGTCTTTTTCCCTGTGATAATCATATTAGGCACTTTGAATTGATTAAGACACTCCCAGCCAATTAGTAAGACAACTCTGGGTGTGTCTGTAGATAACTGATTTGTAGGCCAACAAACTGACCAGAAGATCCACCCATGTTGCAGGTGGCACCAGTCGCAATAGTCTTGGAGCCTGGATGTGCTGAAAAGGAAAAGAAGAAGGATGTGTTTCTATGGTAAAAAGCCCCACTCTTCCTGAGCAGTTGAGTCTTTGGCTGTGGTCATATTTGGACATGGGTTTCCAGGTCTCCATTTTGTTCAACCTTTCATGAGACCCACACATTGGCAACTTTCTAGTAAGTTTCCAGGTCTTCCACCTCAGAATAGTGCTGCACCCTTGACCCCTCTTATTTTGTGGCTTACCTCTTCATAGGTTGTTTAACTGATGGACTCTCTGGCTCTCTAGCATGTGGACAGTTCTTGTGGATTCTCCTGCCCCGATCCTTGAGCCTGCCTAAGAAGTCTCCGTATATAATTATTCATATATTTTTCAGTTGCATCTGTTCCTCTAAAGAATCCTAATACATTCTTCTGCCCCCAATACAGAAATAACCACAATAATGAATTTGATAGCTCTCATCTTGACAGCTTTTAACAATACTATTGTTTTTACAAACCATATTTCATAAGTTAGTATCATTTTGCAGATTTTGAAACTGTTTGGTACTATACTGTATGCACCTTGTTTTTTCTTTTATAATTAAGTTTCTGCAGACTGTTCATGTTAACATGGATCCAATTCATTCATTTAATACAGCTGCACTTTTCCTTGAGTGAAAATGCCACATCTATTCCTTGTTTACTGAGCATTCATTTCCCAGCTTTTGCTCTTACACACAGTGCTGCTAAGAGCAGTCCTTGTACACATGTTTCTTTATGCAACAAATGCAAGTTTCTCCACTGGAGTAGACAGAATGTAAGCTCAGCAACTTGAAGTTTACTAGATACAATATTACCCAGTTTCTCTATTATATATCTGCATCAATCTCCTTTCTCCTAGGCAGTGTGTAAGAAGTCCTATTGCTCCACATCTTTCATATTTGAATTTGTTTGAAAACTTAATTAGTATAAAATTATGTTTCATTTCTTTTTAATTTGCAGTTCTCTTGTGTAGCTTTAGAGCTTGAACTCCTTTTAATAAATTTGTTGGCTACCCAGATTTCTTCTTTCTGCTAACATTCTTTGCTACTTTAAAATGAGGTTTTAAATTCTTGCATATCATTAGTCTATGGGAATGGATTATATATCCTGAATATAGATTCTCTCCTTGTTGTATGCTTTTTCCTGATCTTTGACTCTCTGTTGTGTTTCTAGAAAATTTTAAGTATAACTTAGAAAAATGTAAAAATACAGATTTTGGCTTGTGTCTTGTTTAAGAAATTATTTCCTACTTTTAATTGATACGTATATTCTTTTCTGTTTTATTTTGAAAGTCTTTTTGTGTGGATTAATTTGTGTGCCTTGTGGGAGATAAGGATTTAATTTTATTTCCTTTCAAATGTATGAACAATGGTCCTAACATTATTTATTGATTGGTTCATCTTTTTCTATTTTCTAATATCATGTCTTTCTGAAAACTAGTATCCTTTTGCTAGTTGGTGACATCTGTGATGGCAGGACTCTTGATCTATTTTGTTAACTGTTGTACCCCAAGCATTTGGGACAATGGCTAACACATAGGAGCTATATAAGTTTATTGGTAAACAAATTAAAATCAGAGTGTATTTCTGATATAGAATATCACAAACATGATTTCTAAGTAAAGAGACAATTAAAGCACTTGAAGGTATTGTGTTCTGTCTACATTTTAAGAGGCAGCTCATGTCTCTGAAGGGTTGCAGATGCCTTACAGTACCTCACAGGAAAACAAAATCATACAAATTCCATCAGTTCTGGTGAAAAGGAGAAATTTTTCAACCAAATTAATATATATTATAGAACTCATTATATAGACCTCTGTACCTAAACAGTATGTGGCAATATCCAGGTCCAAGAAGGAGAGGGTGAAAGATGAGTTCTCCGAGAGACCTTTACTCCAACCCCGTTTCTTTTCTTTTTTTATGAAATATGATTATAGAGCTCATCTTGGAAGGAAGTGATTGTCACGTAGAGAGGGAACTGTAGGATAATGAGTATATTTCAGGATAGCAGTCACATTTTTAAAATAAACTTTTCAGAAACACTGCTTTCTAAGACTTCATTCAGGTCTAAAATGAAGGGGTTTTTGAATTCACATTCTATTGATTATTGGTGAGGGTTGGACTGATTGGTGGAACATTGTAGGGAAGACAAGTAGTGATGGGTTTATTAAGACAGTTTACTGTGGAGATCTGTACAGAAACTTTTGGTACAACCCCTCACACAGAAGCTTCAGTTGGAGAGATTTACTTTAATCAAACATTTCTACCCAAAGAGATCAATGCCATTATGTCTGAGAAATGAGGATGGCGGGAGAAGCTGGAGTCCATACTGCAGTGTAACAGTATTAGCGGCACTTCAAGTTCTCCACGAAGGTCCCTCCACTTCCACCAGACACACAGAGATATCCATTCATTTATGTGCATTGCGGTACAGACAGAGGCACCAGCAGCCCAAAGTGAGATGCACCCGTCAGAGGTAGAATGACCACACTGAGAATGATAAGTCCTGGTGTCCTGCCATGCTCTGAGGCAATATGGTTATATTAACAAACAAGTTCACAAAGTTTAATTCAACAGTGAGAGAAGTGCCCATCCAGTGAAGCAAATGATGCTATTTATTCCCCCACCAATATTTAGAAGCAGGAATCTTCACTTATCATGAGACATGAGAGGTATGAGTTCTTCTGTGATTGCCACACTCTCTCTACCCTCCAGCATCCTGTGGGTAGAGGGGCAGGTTTTTCTGTCTTTCCTATCTCTGCAGCTGCTACTCTATGACTTTTTTCAATACATTGAGAGGTTTCTGAGAGTAGGATTTCATGTTACTCACCCTTGTATTCATGGACCTAGGACATTTTCCCTAGAACCAAAAGGAGAAGAGTATGTGAAATGGAATGAAGTAGAAGCTTTTGCCTCAGTCTACTGAATAGTTTAGCTGGGCTACACTAACCTTGTTGCTACCTGGACTAGAAGTCTGTGATTAATCATCTTCCTTCCATTTCAATTCATCTATGCAGTTTTTTATTTTTGTTTGCTTTTATCTGCCTCTGCATTTTAAATATTTATAGAAATTGGTAGAGTAGGCATAAATGTCAGTTCTAAAGAATGACAATTTGTTTAAATTTCCTTCTAGCTTTAGTCTGGTCTGAGTCATTGGCTAAGAGTCAGGGCAATTTATAACATTAAAACAGGTGTTAAGTTCTAAGTGGTAGTATCAAAGGGCATGGTCAATGTTGTAAATTTGCCAATGTACTAGAACTTGTAACCAGAGCTAAACCCACCCCAAAACTGGAATTTTTATATCCACCTCTCTCAGTATGTCTGGCTTAGATCACTCATCTAATCACAGACTGTCCAGCAGTGCATCTTGTGATACTGGTTCTGAGAACTGGTGGAATTTGAGATTTTGAATCAGCACCATTTTATTGCCTTATTCACTGTAACGTGCAAAACAGTGCTGTCAAGTAATGATTCTTTTTCTAGATGGGAGGCTAGATACTAGACATGTATCAATAGATGGGACTCTGAAAAGGTAACAGTAAATTGGAGGGCATTTACTTTTACTTTTTTTGCTGATTTGATATTTTTGTTGATGAATTATATTTCTGGGAGAAAGGAGGTTTCCAGATAAGTAGTCATTCTTTCAAATTGAAAAATATGAAATGTGCTAAGAGCTCCTGGGGACTTGACTGAATAATCAGTTCTAGGAGCTTTGTCTGTCTGTAAGACCCAAATTTGCTTCCCTGCAAGAGCATATTGGTCCTTGGAGTCCACAGGAAGCAAATGTTGACAGCAGCACTTAAATCAGTGTGTCATTCTTTACTGCAGGCATTTTTGCCTTGTAGAGACATCATGGTCATGCTGTTGTGTACTTTCCCCCCACACTGTAGATTACATTTTCCAGGTGAATAGAACTGGAAGCCCTCAGATGATATAGCATCCCTGTGAGAAATTATATAGCTAGTATAGAGACCTATTCCCAAACAATTACCAAATAAAGCAAGCTTCTGCTCTTCCATCACACCACTGTCACACTTAGGCAGGTCCTGCATTCATATCATTTCCGAGCAAGGAAACATGTCAGTGTTAGTGGCACGCTATGGCCCCGGTGTCAGTCAGCTTTTGTAATTGAGACTAAAAAAAAAAAAAATCTTTTTTGCTATTTTGGCAATAGTTCATCTCTTGTACAACAAACTGCTTTTAATAAAAGGATGCGTGACTAACACTTTCTCTGTCCCCTTTCTATATTTGTAAAGTTGAGAGCCCTGTAAAAGTTTGGTTTTCTGTGAGAAGTGCTGACACTTTCTTTTTCCAGAGAAATCAGCTGTCTCCTTTTTGCTTACCTTGCTGCACTTTCATTTTTAATACTCTGGTCACTCTTTCAAATGCCTCAGGGAAGTAAGTTGATGGTTCAGTGGGAACGGAGAGAAGAAGAAATTTATAGAAATATTTTCTGGATTACATTATTTATGAACTTATTGGTGGTATTTATTACCTTCCCAATAGATGGGAAGTTTCAATATTTTAAAACTCATTTTGATATTTTTTTCTAAGCAGCTTGTTTTTGTCAGAGTATTATAGAAATGAACTCCAAAATAAAATGTTAACAAGCTTAGCACTAATTTACTAATATAATTGAAACATATACTTTTGTATAAAATATAAAGTAAAAATCATAGGAGCTTAGCTCATTTCATCAAAATCACTTTTTTTAAGGTAATAGTTTCTTTTCTTTTAATACCTTTCAATATTTTGCCTAATTAGTAATTGAATTAGAACAGACAAATGTTCAATATGTTTCAAGGGCTTGAGTCTAAAGTCAGTGATTGTATACACATCTTTGGTAATTCAGTCCTTAGTTCATGCATTTAGTAATCTGGATGCAGTTTAATATGTGTGGAATTTACCCAGTCTGTTATACCCTGCTGTAGTGCCTTACCTTTAAACAAAAGATACATTCCATGCTGTGGAAAGGTACAATTATACAAAAGGAAAATAAGAAAAATAGTAGCTTTTCAGAGCAGCCTCATGTACAAAGTCACTGTGTTACGTGTTTACTGGGTAGACATCTCATTTCTGTAAGCAAGGTACTAGCATTGCCATTTTACGTATGAGGGGACTGGCTCAAGAAAAGTAAGGACTTGGCCAAGCAATGGGAAGGCGAAATGCAAAAGGCTATAACTTTCTGACACTGTGGCCCTTCTTTGCTATAACTGTCCTGAGTCCGTGCCATGAGTAGAGGGTAGAGCTGTCTGCTGTTCAAGAAGCACATCATTTTACATTTAGAATTAGTTTTCAGTGACAGTATGGAGGCAGCTCCTTGTCCTCAGGATTGAATTTGAGGGTTCTATAGGGAAGGGGAGTGTAAGAAATTTTTAGGAATGTTTTGTGGACTATATTATTTATCAGCTTAATTTTTGAATTTATCTGTCCAGTGGGAAGAAAGCAGCATATGTCAACTGTTATTTTGAATTTTTTTAGGGGAGAAATCCTCAAAGAGCTCTCAGTCCTAAGCAGTAATTTGATAAATGATTTAAGTATTTGTCTGTTAGGTAGGATTTATCCAAAACATCATCTCTTCAACCTTTTTTACTTGCTGATGAAAGTGTGAGTTCTAACAGTCTGTGAAATAATTTGGAACATAATTTTTGGCATGCTTCCTTTATCTTTCCTGCTGAATTATGCACTGACCCTTAACAAAATGAATCAGCATTTTTCTGAATGACATTGGATGTAAAAGGCTCCAAGAAGAATTGGGCCATGGCTATTAGCTGGCATGTAGGATGCTACCCATTCCCTTCATGCTTTTATGATTGTATTGATTTATCACATGCACTGTCAGCCACCTTCAGGAAAGAGAAGTAATAAATGAGGACAAGTGGGTAATGAATAAATGGTGAATGCTGAGTGATAGTTTCTTTAATGCAAAAATAATTTAAAGAATGCTTACTTCAAAGTTAAAAAAGAGAATTGTGACTGCTCCCCCCTGGATATCCATATTAAACTTACCATATTTGCAATTGCACCACATTTTTGTTTTAATATTTTTCTTATCATCTATCTTTTATTATATACATTGTAATAGTAGCCTTAAATAAAGATTGGTTTTAGCTGAATGTTAAAATGAGCTCAAAAAACTTGTGACTTTCGAATATTAGCTTTTTTTTATTAAAGAAAAAAACCCTTACTTGTTCTAACTATGCTCCTTGTAATGGTTGATATATTGTGTCAACTAGAGAAGTTTAGAAGGTTAACTAAGTGACTCAGCAGATATACATCCTAAGGTGTAGAAGACAAGTCCTAGGGTGGCTCTTTACACTCTAGGATGTTGTAATGGTTGATTCATTGTGTCACTTTGAGAAGTTTAGAAGTGTATAACTAAGAGATTCAGTTTAGTTGGTTCAGAGCTCCAGGGTCCTCCCTTTGTAAACATCCTCAGCCTGTGTAAGAGAAGGGCACAGATATGGTGTCACTCATTCTTAATGTGTGGTATTAGGTTGAAATCCTGTAATATAGTTTTAGTTTCAGCATAAGTAAAATTGGTACATATGAATGTCTATGTCATTCATATGTAACCATAGGAATGTCCAAGGTAATCAAGGAATGTCTAAGTCTGGCCCATAATTTTTTTTAAACTTTGGTCAGCTAAATGCTTACTGTAATTTCTTGTATGTATATAAAAAGATATGTAATTAAGAGAAATCCCATAGTGAAAGATTTGAATTCTACATAAAATTACAATGAGAAAGACAAACATGCTTGACATTTATAAGGTGGTCAGATGCAATTCTATGCAGAGTAGTGTTAAACAGTATTATTGGAAAAGCACAAGAAATAGAGCTATCAATCTTAAACTTCTCAAAGGAGCTTTTCAGTCTGGGAGTGATTCACCACAGACATAGATGTGAGTGATTTGAACCTTACGATGCATCCTGCAAATACTTGGAGGCCTGGTGAGCCAGGCTAAGGTACTCTCAGTAAAGGAAAATCAGCAGTAGAGGCTTCCCGCAGGTAATTCTTTTGGGGAAATTTTATAAAATCTTTCAAACAATATATATATATATATATATATATATATATATATTAATATATATAAACTCCACGACAATTTAAACAGTTGAGAATAACATATACTGTAGTACTTTATATCCTTCCTCAAACTTATGATTCCACTTATTTACCTAAAGGTAATTGCTATTAGCATTTACTATAGGATACATTATACATCTATTCTATTGTTTTTTTCTATCCTCTGAATGAGATAATATTATAGTATGTATATTATTCTCTGATTTTCTTTTTAACTTGTAAATGTGTGCTAGAGATCTCATGCTCATATATTTGTCTTACTGGTTTTTGAAAAATTTTTATATAGCATAGATGTGTTATAATTTAAACTTTCACCTACTGGAGAATGTTTACATTTTTCTATAACAAACAACATAATGCAATGAAAATGCTTGCAGTTTTTTCATTCATTTGTTCATTTGATAGATATTTATCTAGTGGCCACCAGGGGTCTGGCATTGTCCTAGGTGTGGCAGATATGAAACAAATGCTAACAAAAATAGGAGGCTTCTGCCAGAGCTGGCAGCAGAATTAGGTAGATGAGGCACTTGCCTAAGGCACAAAATGCAAGATGGCACCAAAAACCTCAGTAATCAAGACAAATAGCATTCTGCCACACTATTTTTAAAAATCAAAATCAATTTAAAAACAATGATAAAATATAAGAATTTAAAATAAAACAGAATCAATAATTAGCTTACATTCTTGATAAGGTGACATTAAATAAACACAGAATTATTATTGTTATCATATTGTTGTCTCTGTATTACTATTATTCACAAATTGTGATAAGGGAAACAATATGCTAATTCATATTTAGACCATAAAGCCTGTTGTAAATTGGGCTCCTCAAAAGTCAGCTCTGAGATTAACATTCGAAGGTTTATCGGGCCTGCTGTTGGGAGCAGCTCTTGGGAAGGAAGGGAAAGAAGCAGAATTTCTCAGTAAGAGAATGAGCTGCAGTGCTGTCTCCAGAGTGACCTTAGTTATCCTTCGGAGACTTGTGAAGATGGAGCGACTTATCTACCAAGATGGGAGGGCCGGACTTTTAACTACTTCACAGTCTACCCTGCGCATCACGTGAGCAGCTCTTTTGTTTTTGCATTATCCCAAGATTGCTCTGATAACTGTCATTTCAACCAGTTGATTCTTGTTTACATGAGATACATCTGTACATCTGTTTGTTTGTTTTACACTGATTATTTTGGGGCACTTTTAAAATTGAGAATGTTGTATTGACCTTGGATGTTTGTTTCTAGTGAAGTTTAATAAGGAGTTCTGGTTATTTTTTTTACTAATTCTTGTTTATTTTAGTTAAGAAATAACCTATAAATTTGTGCTACAATCTATAAAAACTCTTATCATAAGTACATTAGATATAATTTTTATACTTCCCCAGAACTCAGTGAGGCTCTCTTACAATATAAAATGAACATGTTTGGGACAATGAGACTGAACAGAAAGGAAATATCAAAAGATCTGTAAATGAAAAAACTGAAAAAAGAAGAAATGTTAGCATAGCAGAGAGGAAAAGTCTGTGTTAGGAAAAGAAAAGATAAAAAAAGATATTACCTTATTGTCAAATATTCAAAATACAGAAATGATAGAACTTGAAAGAAGAAATGAAACTAAAAAAATCCAATAGTAGTTAATGATTATAATAATTCTATCAGTGGTGTTGACAGTTGACCAACATCTAACAAGCTATCCTGTAAACAAAAAGTGAGGAAAAATATTATTATAAAATATTTATGCACTTTTTGGACCAAACAATATGGAACTTATTTGTTATTTATTCTAAAACAAGGGGTACAAAGTCATTTACAATTTAGATTAGGTCTAATAGACTGAATAATTGAAAAATACTGCATAGCAAAATGCCAGCCAGCATGTTCATCATCAACATCTTCATCATTATGCTTAGTGGGTGGACATTTGATTGAAATTATACCACCTGCCGAAAGAAGAGAAAGGCGAATGCTGTAGTGTAAAGTGTGTTGTTCAACAAAAGACAATAGGGGCTGGGGATTTAGCTCAGCGGCAAAGCGCCTGCCTGGCAAGCGCAAGGTTGTGGGTTTGGTTCCCGGTACCGGAGAAAAACCAAAAAAAAAAAACCAAACAAAAAACAAAAGACAATAACGCAAAAATAATTAGAAAAGAGATGAGATACTGTTGTCCAGATTGTAACATTTGGTTGAGTATTAAATATTTAAGATATACTAATACATGGAAAAATTATTGAATAAATTTGATAAAATTGTCATTTTTATATTTCCTGTTATTGTATAAAAATTAACAGAAATGCCCAATTTTTGGTCATCCCGATTAAATAATTGGACTGCTAATTGGTTAAATCTTTATATCATTAAATCACAGTTTTGAGCCACCTTGAGAAGGAGGAGGCTTTCTTCATTTATCTTAATCTGTGAAGCACTCTGTACCCAAGTTCTGGGTGCTGGCTGCACTCACGCTTAGAGCAGTAAGTCCTTCACTCTGAAAGGGAGGGCTGAATGGCATATCAGAATGATAATTCCACCACAGACTCTATATCTTAGAAGAAACTGGACCAGCAGCATGAATAATATGAATGCATTCGACAGCTGTGCTGATGGGGCTCCTTTTACATGGGAGGTCCTGTTTTAAGCAGGGAAATATGGCAGAGAATGAAGAAAAGGTTCTTATTCAAGGCTTATGAGATACCATGCCCTATGTTAAGGCTTTCACAGAAATTATTTATTTCTTCCATTCTAATGAATTTATATACTAGGTCCCATTATTACCATTCCCATTTTACAGATAAGAAAATTGGGAGTCAGAGATTTTGCAGTTTGCCCAGGGTCCAGCAGTTAATGAGTCTAAAGTAGAATTTAGACCTAAAATTTTCATATACAAAGGCCATGAATGTGGTTGATCTCAATCAAATATTGCTGCATTATTATGCACATATTACACTATTTCTGAAATATTACAGATTTCTAGGAATACAATTGTCATAGTCAGGGTTGGCAAGGGAATAGATTTAATACAGGACCCATAATGTATAGGATTATTTTATAACATTCACCCCAAAAGGGTGAATATATATTTTATATATATATTTTTTATAATATTCAAATGCAGAAGAGTGCAGGAGATCTATCCACACACTAGAGACCTAAAGAATCCACAGCAATGTCGTGCATGAGTCCAGCTGAGGACCTAGAGCCCTGTCTAGATCCCACAGCAATGTCCTACATGAGCCCAGTTGATAACCTAGAGCCCGTGACAATGTCCTATATGAGTCCAGCTGGGGGCCTAGTGCCCACGACAATGTCTCATGCAAGTCTGTTTCAACAATCTGTACCGGGAAGGCCCAAAACTCAGTGCTGGAAGCTAGAAAGTCTGCACAAGCAGGATGGAAGATCTGTGCCAGCAGGCTGAAGGACCTGCACTGGAGCCAGGCAGCCATGCTCAAGATAAGGACCAGAGCTCCCTCAGAGAGAGCCATAGCCATCCTCAGCGACAGGGAGGACCTGAGTTTCTCCGATGAGAACAGCTGAGCTCATATTAAGAAAACCAGCATGCAAAGCTCCTCCAGGAGAATCAACAGCACACCACCTTCCCCTCCAGTTCTCCTTTATACTGTTGACAACAATCCTCAGGCGGGCCTTCCACACCCTGAACTACGCTGACTCAGTTCACCTGAGTGTTACGTGTTAACCATTAGTTAATCCACTACAACAATCTCTGGGCCAAAGTACATATTCATTTTAAAATATTGATGCCAAATTGATTTTGAGTATCATTTTATAAGTCTCTAAGTCAATGGAAACATATATTTGCTCCTACCTTTGTCAATTATTGCTAGTCATTCTTTTAATTATTGTCACAACTAGTGTGTGAAAATAGAAAATGTTATTTTTATTTGGCTTCCCAAATAATGAAATTGAACCATTTCTCATATTTATTGGGAATTAAAGGGTATTTTTGCTTTTAGATTTGCTAGTTTTTAACTCTTATATATGTTTTTTGGGTTATTATATTTTCAGTAATTTGTAATTCTTTGTCTTTAATAGATTTTATAAACATTTTCCTCAATCTTTGTTATCTTTTAAATTTATTTATGCATATTTAATTATACAGATATTTTTAAAAATAAATTACTCAAATCTATTTGTCTTTCCTTCAAGGTTCCTAGATTTTATGTCTGACTTAGAAAATATTTTTCTAACTCAAGAATATTAAATACTAACTTTCATCCCTATTAGCTCTATTTTCTAGACTGTTTAGTTTTGTTACTTTATTGTTTCCCATTCCTGAGCTAATTTTATATGTTTTTATTACTGTAGTATTGTTATAGGACCTGCTAGGGTCAGTCTCTTTTCCCCCTCTTCTTGGTGAACTTTAGGACTATTATATTAAGTCCTATGAAATATTGTATTCCATTGGGATTTTAACTGTAGTTGCATTTAGAATTATAGATTAATTTGGATGAAAACTAGCACCTTCAGAAAGTTAAGATCTGAAATGTAAAATGTAGTCACCAGTCTGTTCAGTTTTTACTTCATGTATCTCTGTACAATGTTATAATTTTCCTCACATATTTTATAATTTTCCTCACATACTTGTAACATTACATTAGAATTAAATTATGGTTCATGGTAATATTTTCATGTTCTGTAAGGAGTATCTTTATTTATAACGTCCTAGAGTTGTTTAGGATTCAAAGTAAGTGGTAAGACAAAAGTGGCTAATACTGAAATAAACTTGACTATTTGCCAGGCACAATGCTTTACATTTATTAAAACATTTAATCATCAAACCAACTTAATGAGGGGGTAACATTGTTAACCTCATTTTTAAGAAGAAAACAGAGCCTTAGAGAAGTTAGGTCAGTAGATACTGACTAGGAAGAATTACAAAAGGGAAAAGCTTCGGATCTCACCTCAGATTTCCGTTGCTAGCGAGGCCTTTCTGTGCCACCTGGACTGAGGAGCCCCTTGCCCGTTCCCCTTCTCACTCTGTTCATTTCTTCTGCTTTGTTCTGTTCCTTCAAGTACTTATTTCTTAGCATAATTATTCTGCACCATTCACGGTATTATTTATAGATTACTTAGGATTTCTAGAGAGAGAGCCACATTATTTATCAGGAAAGAGAGTTTTTGTTTGTTCTTTTCCTCTTCATCCATGAATTTTTTCTTGCCTTGCTGTATTTGTTGAGAACGCCAGTAAAAGGCAGACCATCAGGTGTGAAGTGAATTCTCAATTCTTCAATATATGCTCTGCATTAAGTTGAAGATGTTCCCTTCTGTTCTTTTCTGTGAGTTTTTATTATGACTTGATACTTTGGATTTTGTCAATTTTTGAAATAAAATATTTTTGTTTTAATGTGTTTATATGATGTGTTATATTGGATGATTTTATTTTGTTAAAAAACTCCTGCATTTCAATTGTAAGTCCCACCTGGTCATAGTTATTTACTTTTTAAACATCTTGTTAGATTCAATTTAACACCTTTGGCTAAGAATGTCTGTCTCTGTGTTCACTAATGGTGTTGCTCTGTAGGTGTCCTTTCTTCGAATCCTGGGTTCTGCTCTTAGTAGTAGAGTACTGCTGAACTTAGAAAAGGAGTTAGAAAGTTATTACCATATATTCTCTGTAAGAGTTTGCAAAAGGTGGTGGTACTTCTTCCTTAAACGTTCAGTTGAATGCAAAAATGAAGGCAACTAGGCCTGGAGTTTTTCTTTTCTTTTTCTTTCTTTCTTTCTTTCTTTCTTTCTTTCTTTCTTTCTTTCTTTCTTTCTTTCTTTTTTTGGTGTGAGCATTTTCTAATTATAAATCCACATTTTAAAAAGTAGAAGGATACTTGAGTTATTTTTTGAGTAAGCTTTCACTGTCTCTGCATTTTATCTATTTTATGTAGGGTGTCAAATTTATTGACAGAGCTTTTCATAATATTCATTTATTCTTTTCTTATGTCTGAGGGTCTGTAGTTATGTCCCCCCTCCCTTCCTGTTAGTTAATTTTTTCTTTCTTTCCATTTTTTCTTTATCAATCTTGCAAAAGATTTATTGAACTTCCTCAAGAAACTGTTTGTTTCATTGATTTTTCTCTTTTTCCTGTCTTCTACTTGGTTGAGTTTGCATTTATCTTTGTGATTCATTTTTCTCTTTGTGTATGTTGTGTTTAATTTCTCTCATATTTATGTCCTCATAGTAGAAACAAGTTGATTTCTTCATTTCTAATAAAGGCATTTAAGTCTATAAATTACCCTAAGCACCACAGCATACAAATTTTGATACGCTGCATTTTCGTTTTCCTTTAGCTGAAGATACTTTCTAATATCCCTTGTGATTTCCTCTTTGACTAGTGGGTTATTGAGCAATGTATCATATATTTTGAGATTCACTCTTATCAACTTCTACTACAATTTCTTGTTGCAGGAAACACTATATGACTTGCATTCCTCTAAATCTACTGATGTTTGTTGTGTGGCCCAGATTATGGTCTATTTTAGCAAACACTCTGCATGCCCTTAGACTGTGTGCTATGCTTTGGGTAGAGTGCTCCATAAATACTAATAAATTTGTTCCTTAAACATCAATATGTTTGCCTAAGTTTGTTTATCAAGGAATTCAAATCTCTGATATATTCTCTGATTTTTCTACTTACTCTGTCAACTACTACAGTATAAGAAAGTTGTTGAAATCTTTGTTATTATGTGAATTTTTTATTTCTTTTTGGTTCTATGTGCTTTTCTTTATATATTTTGAATTGCTGTGTATCAAATTGATTTTTTTTTCTACTTTATCACTTTGGAATGTTTTTTTTTTATGCTTTGTAGTATGAATTTTGGTCTAATATTAAGATAAACACTATAGTTGTTTTTTGTAGTATGAATTTTGGTCTAATATTAAGACAAACACTATAGTTATTTTTTCATAGCATAAGATTAGCATAGTTGTGTTCATTCTTTTCTTTTCATTCTATCTATAATTTTCTTTAAAGTTTTTGCTTGTGGACAGCATGTAATTCATTCTTGTTTTTTTTCTGTGCTCTATTTTTTATAATTAGCAATGTCATGTTTTCAAGTTATTCTTCTTTGGAGTGTCTAAACTGCTGCCAACCCTATCTACTGAATTTTTCATTTCAAATAGCACTCTTTTCAGTTATACAGCTTCTTTTAGTTGTTTTACTTTCTAGTTTTTAATTTCCTTCTTATTATATACGTGTGTTTCTTTAAAAGTTTGAACATATTTATAGTAGGTGTTTCAAAGTCTTTGTACAATGAGTCTATCATGTCTGCCCCTTTTGGTTATATTTTTATTTACTTTATTGACACATTTTAGATATACGTAATGATCACATTTGTTAGAGGAAGTCTGCACATGTACGTGATATTTCTTGATTCATCCTTTTCCCTGAACCCCTCCCCTCCACTCCTCTTCCCCTCCTTATTTACCAAAGCTGTTTCCATTTTCTTCCTTCTATTGTTTTTCTTTTCCCTTTCTTCCTTCCCCTTCCCCATCTCTTGTTTCCCTTCCCATTTGAATATTTTCTTCCTCTTTCCCAGTATCCATTATTCATGTTGGTCCTAATTTACCATTTTAGTTTCTCCTCCCAGAGAACACAGTGTGATATTTAAACATGAGTGTCTGATTTATTTCATTTAAGAGTTTAGACTCTGTTTTTTCCTTTTCTTCCTTTATCCCCTCCCCAATCCCCCCTTCTTATTAACATTTTCTTCCTATTTCACAACACCATTGATGCACTCAGCTCTTCATTTACATACTCAGTGTCTCATATTAGAGAAATATGATGTTCACACATATGGGTTCAGTTTATTCCACTTAATAGTGTGTTCTGAAGGTGCATCAATTTATGTAGAAATGTCTCAAGTTTATCTTTCTTTATGGCAGAGAAGTACTCCATTGCATAAAAAAAGCCACATTTGTATCTATTCTTCAGTGGATGGGCATTTGGTTTGTTTCCCAGCTTTAGCTATTACAAATTGTTGCTATTAACATGGGTGTGCATGAATTGCTGTAGTATGATGTTTTTAGTTGTCTCAGTTACTTTTCTCTTATTGCTGCGACAAAATACCCGACATCCAGAACTAAGGAAGGAAAGGAAAATAAACCTCACAATTTGTGGAGGTTTCAGTCCATACTTGGATGGCTCCAAGGCAGAGTGGCACATGACAGAGGGCAACAGCAAAGGCAACAAGAGCAAAAGGGAGGAGGTGCGGCAGGCAGCATCTTTCCCTCCCTTATATTGTATGCAAACTATCTGCCCCAGAGGGACAGATCCTCACATCCATAATTCCAACAATGACCATGAATCAATCATAAACTCTAGAAGCCTGCCCCATGACTACGTGAAGCTTTTGGGGGACATCCAGAAACAAACCATAACATTAATTCTTCTAAAAAAACACCCAGAATGGGAATGGTTGGATTAAAAGGGATCTTTAATCCTAGTGTTTTGAGAAACCTCCACAATGGTTGCACCAGTCTACACTCCCACCAACAGTGTAAAAGCATTCCTTTTTCCCCATAATCCCACCAGCACTTGTAATTGGTTGATTTCTTGATAACAGACATCCTTTCTAGGGTCAGATGGGATTTCAGCATTATTTTAATTTGCACCTCTTGAATGAAAAGTGATATTGAACATTTTATTATATATTTATTTGCCATTTGTATTTTTTCCTCCAAGAAGTGGGTATTCATCTCAGATACCCATTTTTGGATTGGGTCTTTAAATTTGGGGGGGGGGAAATCTGAGTTTTTCAATTTTTTATATGTTCTAGATCTTAGTCCTTTGTCTGAGGGACAATTGGCTAAAGATTTTTCCCACTCTGTGAGTTGTCTTTCACTCAATTAGTAATTTCTTTATCTGTGAAAAAGTTTTTTTTTTTTTAGTAGGATAAGACCCTAGCTGTTGATTCCTTATAGTATTTCCCATGCAATCTGTGTTTTGTTCATGAAATCTTTGCCTACACCTCTGTCTTTAGGAGTTCTATTTATTCTCTCTTCCAGTAAATTTAGTTTTCCTGTTTTAATATTTAAATCTTTGATCTACTTGATGTTAATTTAGTGCATTATGATAGACATGGGTCCAGTTTTAGTCTTTGGCATTTGGAAAACCAGTTTTTCTGGCACCAATTATTAAGGAGTCCATCTGTCTTCCAGTGAACATACTTGGGCCCTTTGTCAAAGAAGAGGTGGCCAAGTATATTTGGAGTTGATTCTGCATCTCCTAATCTGTTCCACTGATCCTCAGGTCTGTTTTTTTTTTGTTTTGTTTTTTTTTTACTGGTACTATGCTGATTTCATTGCAGTAGCTTTGTAATATAATTTCAAATCAGGGATTGTAGTGCCCCCTGCCTTGCCTTGTTGCCCAGAATTGCTTTTGCCATTCTAGGTCTCTTCTGGTTTCAAATGAATTTTAGGAATGTTTTCTCTAGTTCTGCCAGGTATGTTCATGGTATTTTGATTGATATTGCATTAAATCTGTGTAACAGTTTTGAGAGTATGGCTATTTTCACTATGTTGCTTTTTCCTATCCAAGAGCAAGGGATAGCTTTCCATTTTCTGATATACTCTTTGATCTCCTTTTTCAGAGAACTGTAACTTTCAATATGTAGATTTTTCCTTCTTTTGTTAGATTGATTCCTAATTATTTCATGTTTTGATGTTATGAAGGTGTGGTTTCCCTTAATGCTTTCTCAGTGTGTTTGTTGTTGGTGTACAGAAATGTTATTAATTTTTGAGTCTTGCGTTTGTTTCTACATTGCTGAATTGAGTCATTAACTCTACCAGTCTTTTGGTGGAGTTTCTGGGGTCTTCTCTGTAGAACATCATGTCATCTTTCAATAATGATAATTTCACTTCTTCCTTTCCTATACTTATTCCTTTTATTTCTCTCTCTTGTCTAATTGCTCAGACTAATATTTTCGAACTATATTGAATAGGAGTGGTGATAGTGGATATCCTTGTCTTGTTCCTCGTTTTAGAGTGAAAGCTTTCAGTTTTTGACCATTTAATATGAAGTTAGTGCTTGGATTGTCAAAGACTGCCTTTCTCAGATTGATTTAACAACACTATATTCCATTTTTCTATAGGGTTTTACCATGAGTGGGTGTTAAACTTTGTCATATACTTTTTCTGCATCTATTGAGATAATCATATGATTTTTGTCTTTGGCTCTATTGATATGGTGTATCATATTTATTGATTTGTGTGTGTTGAACCATCCCTTTATCCCTATGATGGATCCTATTTGGTTATGGTATATAATCTTCCTGATTTGCAGTCTTCTGTTTGCCATTGTTAGGGTTTTTGTCTAGACATTCCTCCAAAGCCTCATGCAGTCATGGAGGCAGGTTCTAGAGTTTGTGTTTGATTCATGGTCCAATGCTGGGATTATGGATGTGAGTGCTACACCTGCCAAAACTGAACCAAAAAGATATAAAAATTCTAAATAACCCAATATTACTCAATGAAGTTGAAAATATAATTAAAAACTTACCAACAAAAGCTTTCTTATTAACTCTAATAGTCTTATGTTGTTCTTTGCTTCATCTTGTAGCCATTAGATTGTTTTTTCATGGTTCCTTGCTTTTTTAAAGATATTGTTCTTTTTGTGGTTGCTAACCACAATCCTGTTTCTAGATCTGATGTTCTGTCTTTGCCTTCATTCAATCTACTGTGTATACTTTCAATGGAATTTTTAATTTCCTGTATATCTATTTGGATGTATTTCATGGTTTCCATTTCTTTACTATGTTGGGAATTTATGGTTTCCATCATTTTCCTAAGCTTCTTTATTTTTATCTGTGTCTACTCTAGAGTCTTTAGGCATGTCTTTTATTTGATCATTATTTCTTTTTTTTACCTGAGAGATTACTTTTTCTATACCCATATCCATTTGTTTTTTCACTTCTGCTGGTACCATTTTAGAAAGATCCAATGCATAGCTTCTGATTTCCTCTATCTTATTGTGCTCTGGACTTGGCCTGGGTAGATTGGAGGCCTGGGGTTGCATTTTGTTCTTGACATTTTCTGTTTTACTTTTTGTGTTGTTATTTGTAGATTTCCTGTTATAGATAACTTTATCTCTAGCATGAACCATTCCCTAGGAAACATCTGTTCCTCATAGCTGTCTTCTGAGTGTAGATGGTTCTTCGTCTTTGTGTCTGTCCCAAGAACCTACCTTCACAATTTATTAAGGATGAGAAGTTGATATTTATTTGGATCAGCACTCCATCACTTAGTACTGGACTGTGGTGATTGTTATTACTGCTGTCTTGGTTACTTTTCTCTCGTTACCAAGGCAAAATACCCAGTGCCCAAAATTAAGGAAGGAAAGATTTATTTAGTTCACAGTTAATGGAGGTTTCAGCCTTGGCTGGCTCCAAGGCAGGATGGCACAAGGCCTAGGGCAATAGTTCATGGTGGCAGAAAACAGAAAAGCAACAAGAGCAAAAGGAAGGAGTAGGGGCAAGCAGCCTCTTTCTCTCTTTACATATGCAAACTATCTGCCCCAGGGCAGATGTAGCACTCACACTCATAATCCCAGCATTAGATCATGGGTCAGTCATAAACTCTAAAAGCCTGCCCTATGACTGCATGAGGCTTTGGGGGGACATCCTGACACAAACCATAACAACATGCTGTCATATGAGAGAGAAAACTGACTAATGCATGTATTACATTCTGGCTTAGGTAGTACAATTAGCAATAACAATATCATCAATCACAGCCTAGCAACTGACAAACTGTGGTAACTATTATTAATTTGGTACCTCTAACCTTAGAAGCAGGGTCTACAGTTATATAACAAAATTCATCATATATCATGAGCTTGTTTGCAATGGGTTTCCTCTTGGTAAATTGATTTTTACCCTGTTTGTGTGACATTTAAGAGGGATAGGGGACCAAACAGAGAGATGAGTGAGGGGAAATGTAGTAGAAGCAAGGCCATAAAAATTGATGATTGTTGATTTTTGGGAGGCTGGAGAATACTGTAGAAAAGAAAGAATGAAAGAGAAAGCAAAAGCATATTGAAGCAAACTAGAAAAAGAAGAGACGATGTTCATTCATGTGAAAGTGTCACAAAATCAAGGGAGATAGTTAAGGGATGAGAGAAAGATGAATCAAACAAAAGAAAAATACAGGTAAGGAATCTAATTAGTCAAAAGAAAAACCAGTAAAAAGCCAAGAACAAAGAAACAAATACAACAAGGCAAACAAATGAAAAAAACCCAAAATAGAACAACAACAACAACAAAATAAAAAAAAAAGCAAAAACAAAACAAAACAAAACAAAACAAAATAAAGAAGAGCCTGGGATGTAGCTCAGCGGCACAGCACCTGCCTGGCAAGCACAAGGTCATGAGTTTGAGTCCTGGTATGAAAAAAAAAGTGCTTTGAGAGAACAAACAAGAAACCCCTGCCCCAATCAGGGGAAAACCAAAACAAAGATAATAAAATTCTCCTGATGTCCACAGTTCTGTGGTAGTGTCCAAATTAGATGGCAAAGATATGCCATGTAACCCTGCCACGTTTGCTGTAGAATTTGTGCTGGGTGATGGGCTGATCTGGTCCTCTGGTTGTTGTGGTTAGGACTGATCTTCAGCTGGCAATGCTTTTTGTGTCCACTTCTGATTGTGTTTGTCTGTACTGTGTTATTCCAGTTGCTGTCGCATTCTTGGGCAGAGAAAGCCAGGAGTTGCTCCCAGACCCATGTATAGTTGTTCCTCCTGGATTTTGAATAGGTTCCTCTGTCCCACAAGACTAGTTTCTCTTACCCACTGATCACTGGGCAGGGATGCCCTTGTCTGGTAGTAGGACATTGGGGTTTGCCTGCTTCTGCCACTGTGTTAGGGCCATTCTGCTGGTCCCAGATCAGAAGGGCATTTCTATTCCTTTGTACTTAGGGTTAAGAGTGGCTTTTGGCAACCATCTGAGCAGAGTCTGGGTGGTCCCAGTCCCTGCTTCTCAGCTAATTTTCCCCAAGTCTTTTCCCAACTTGCGGGAGTCTACTGTGACTGGTTGGCTCTTCCCTTATTCCACAGTGGCTCATTGGCAGTGAAGCAACCTGGGCCTGTCTTCTACTGGGATTCACCGTGTTCCCTTTGGGGTAAAATTGTGGCTCCCCCCACCTACCTCTGTTCCACTTGTGTGTGTGCCTAAGCACAGCGCCAGTTCACCTCACTCACCAACTGCTGGTTTTGCTGGGCCCCTTGTTATACACTGTCTTGCAACCCAAGGCAGTGGCAGTGGTGGCGGGAAGCACGTGGCTTGCTGGGGCCCATGGCAGCCCCGGCAGTGGCTTGCTGGTGGTGCATAACTTTGGTTTATTTTTAGTGAATGATTTTTTTTCCCCTGTTTGTTACATTTTCTGTTTCTTCAAATGTATGTAATGTTTTTGGTATTAGACATTTTTCTGGGTATCTTGGTTTGCATATTTTTCTTTAAAGAGTATAATTTGTTTTCATATTGATCTTTTCCAGGATTATTTTAACCATTGTTACCTTGAGCCTACAGTACTTTTTAAAGCTAATCTTGTTATTTATGCATAGTCTTTATTATGGTTTAGATCTAAAGTGTCCCCCAAAATTTCACGTTTTGAGGTGTGGTCTGGTTAGCAAGGGTGGGTCACTAAGGCCTTGACTTGCAGGATTGTATTCTAGTCCTGGCTTTTCTGCTTCCTGGCTACCATGCGGTGAACAGATCTCTTCCTGCATGCTTTTCTGCCTTTCTATTTCAGCCTTGGAGCCAGCTGACCACAGACTGAATCCACTAAAACTGTGAGTCAAAATAAACCTCTTCTCCTTTAAGTGGCTGTTAGGTATTTTGTCTCAGTGATAGGAAACTGACTAACACAGTCTTTTCATGAGCTTTTCCCAATATATTGAATTTTTTTTCTTTCTTTCTTTCTTGAGACTAGGTCTTGCTATGTAGTTTAGGCTGGCCTGCACTCACTATGTAGTTCAGGCTGGTCTTGAACTTGGAGTGATCCTCTTGCCTCAGCCTTCCACGTACTAGAATTACAGGCCTGTGCCACCACACCCAGCTTGAGCTTTTCATGAGATCTCTTTACTATGACTTTTCAAACCTTGAACATTTATTTATCTGCTTTGAGTGAACTTGGAAACTTCATATTACAGTTTCCCTATAGTTTCTTGTTGCCTTGCTCCATAGAGATGCATGTTACTCATGAACTGTGATTTTTCTTGGATTTTCCTTTCCTAAACTATGGTCCAGAACACTTTTCATTAGAAATACAAAGTAACCATAAGGCAAAGTTTAACTGCTTCCTTCCTTTAAGGAATCATAGTCATGTGCTTCCTGTTACCAAAAATCTAATCACAGTTGCTTCTTATAATTTGTCCAATTTTATACTTATTTCTGATGGGAGGAGCAGGCCTGGTTTCATTCATTTCTTTATTGTAGAAGTGGAAGTTGTTTTCCTAGTTGCTTTTCTTTTTGCTCCTTCCCTTTCTTCCTTCCTTCTGTCTTTCTTTCCTTCTATCCTTCCTTCTTTCCTTTCTTCCATCTTTCCTTCCTTCCTTCCATCCTTCCTTCCTTCTCCTCTTTCTTCATCTCCCTTTTTGCTCTCTCTCTCCTTCTCTCTTTTCTTTCTCTCTTTCCATCTTTCTTTCTCTTTTTTTTTCCTCTCTCTTTTTCTTTCTTTTTTATTTCTTTCTTTGAGGTAGAGTACTATCATTATTGCTCAGGCTAGTCTCAAACAATTCAAATGGTCTTCCTGCCTCAGCCTCCTGAGTACAGTGGCTAGGACTACAGATATGTGCCATTCACCCACCTCTTTTTCTAATTTTAATTCTGTTAGTGTACTGAGATTGCACTCACATATGAAACTACACTTTTCATCATATAGTATTAATTTAATAACATTTTTGATAACTTCATAGTATTTTAATTAGTAGAGGAAATTATATTTGAATTTATATTTATAAGTAAAGTTGATTGATATTATTTTTAATTGCATTTCCCTCTGACTTTAGTATCATATTTATGGTAATTTGTAAATATATTTAGGAAGTTTTAAAATTTTGACATGCACTTAAATAGGTTTAGAAATAAAATTCATATATTATCTTAAGTTTCTTGTAAAATATCTTCATCTTACCATTTTCCTTAGTTGATATAGGGAGAACTTTAATTTTTTGATTGCTTTTTCAATTTTTTTATAATTATTGATATATTTGGAATTTCTACCTCTTCCTGCTTAATATTTTTATTTTCTTAAAATGCTGTTCATTTATCTGCTTTGAAATTTATTTGTATGTATTCATAACTATAATTCTCTCATAATTTAAAAAACCTCCACCATTTTTCCATGTATGATTTTATTTCATTTGTAATGTTTAAAAATTTTAACTTTTTTGTTGCTTTTGTCAAACATTTGCCTATTTTATTTGAATTTGCAAATATTACATTTTGGTATTTCAAGGTGTATGAGTGAGCTTAGCAAATGTGCGGACTGAAGAGAGTCGACAATATTATGCCATAAAGAAAGAAGGGACAACACGCGTGGAAGCATGTAGCCAAGAGCGCGAAACTGTGTGGGATGATGAATGAATGAAAGTGAGTGAGGTGAAGGATTTTTAGGAATGTCCTTAAGGGAGCCAAGATATTTTTACGTTGAAACAATGCCATGTTTGATGAACTTTGGAGGCATATAATGGAAACAGACTGTTGAAGAAAATTACTTCAGTAGTTTAGATATATTGACATGAGCAGATATGGAAGAAAGAATGGTCTTGGAGTTTTGCTTCAGAGGAGAAGTTGAGAATGCATGGTTGATTTAGATAAAATGATTTGAAATGGAAGAAAAGTGCAGACCTAAAATATGTTATTGAAGAGAATATGGTATATATGACTTTGAATATATATGTGTCATTTTAGTGGGTGGTGAAAGGCATGGCAAAAAAAATTAAACTGAAGCATGTTGAAGAGTAACGAGAGTTTCTGAGAACCCAAAACATTGTGGTATGTTAATTTACTTTCTGTTGTTGTGTATGCTGGGAAGTTATAGAAGCCTCTTCTGGGGCATTGAAGAATCGAAAGATTGTTACAGGGAAAATTTAGGAGCAAGAGAAAAGCTGGTGTGGTTCTTGAATTTCTTTTTGCCTTCTGATGACTGAAAAGAATACTCAGTTTTGGAGAGATCTCTGTGCTATGATGATTCTATCTCATGATCCTTGCACTTTCTCTCCATAGGAAGGCCAGAGGCTATCATTACATGAGCTGGATATGTAAACACTTATGGTCTAGACTGAGACTATGCCATTATAACACTTTGACCTAACTGTGCTAGACCAAGTAATAACTGTTGTTTTAAAAGACAGCACTTAACAGCAGTTGTTTTCCAAATAATGTAGCATGTTTTCCTCTACTCTAATAGCTTATTTAAAGAGCCATTTTCCCAAGTTACCCATGGATGTTGGAAATAATTTCTGCATTTCCCCTGGCTTATATTCTAGTTGTCAAAAAGTCAAAACACAAACACTAGCTGAACAGACTCAGTTACATCTCAACATGGTAATTGTTAAATCACTCTGTAAGAGAAAAATAAAAAAAAACACCAGAGGTTATTATTATGCATATGCATTTTTAATCTCTGATTCTCTGTATAACCTTAAATTACAATGCAGGTTAAATTTCCCTTGCTGATTTATAAGCATAATGTAAACTCTAGACACAGTTAATGATATTGCAATGTAAAACTGTTCTGTTGCAAACTAAAGACCTTGCTTAGCACTGCAAAGCTCTGGGTTCATTTCAATGTGATCATTCAGGCACTATGCAGAGATTATGCATTTATTGTATTTTTTTCATGAATACATGAATGAATAATAAGTTCAACAAACAAGAGTTTCCTACTGGGAATGTCAAACAAATCATTCTGCAAAGTGCTCTGAATTTCAATCAATCACTCTTCATAACACTCGCCCCACTGCATTTTTCAGCTTCAGCAAAGTCAGCACTTGGAATCACTACAGGCTTAAGAGGGAGACATAAAGTGCAGAGAGTACAGAAAGGTCAGGCAGTGCTCCGGTCCTTCCTACTCAACGGGAGCTTCTTGCCAAAACCCATACTGGTTGCCTATGCACTGATGGAGGCCTAGGACATCGGCCAATCATATTCTGACAGCCTTGCTTCAGCTACACCCTTAGAGTTATTCATAAGCTGGGATCCGGAAGGTCTGGTGAATGGCTCAGTGAAGGGACAGGGTCCTCCAGAGGTGAACAGACAGAAAAAGGCCTGTAAATAGGACTGCATACTTTCAATATTTGTAAGATGGTATACTTATGAATATAAAGACATCATATGAGATTTAGTTTGCTGAGCCTAGAGTATTTATTTTAGCACGTATCATTTGAGTCTCTAAAGTACAATTTTGGTGTTTCTGTCTTGAGGTGTCTTAGTTACTTTTCTCTCATTACTGAGACAAAATACCCAATGCCCAAAATTAAGGAAGGAAAGGTTTATTTAGCTCATAGTTCCTGGATGTTTCAGTCTGTAATCAGCTGGTTCCAAGGTAGGGTGGTATGGCATGGGGGCAACACTTCAAGGTGGCAGAAAACAGCAGAAGCAACAAGAACAAAAGGGGGGAGTAGCAAGCCTCTTTTCCTCCCTTATATTGTAAGCAAACCCCTTCTCTCCCAGACAGGTGTAGCACTCACACCATCTCTGGCATCTTGCACAGGCTCAGGATTTTTACAAAGGGAGGACCCTGGTCCCATGCTGACTCACTTAAACTTCTAAAATTCTCAAGTTGACGCAATGTATCAACCATTAAATGAGGAATCATTATTTTCATGTTAGAGAATTCACTATTGCTATTATGGTGGCCTTGATTCATATCAGGATGTCGGGAGGAAGAAACTTGAAGAAAAGAACAATTTTTTTCCTGGAATTGTTTGTTCAAAGCCAGTTTAGGACAACTTTTAGATGGAGCTTTTTACCCCCTGTTCCTTTGTCTACATTGTGACCTCAGGCAAATTCTAGTGCTGAAGTTAACAATCTCCTTGGTGGGAGCTACAAGTCTGAGGTCTGTCTGTAGCTTGAGGCAAGAGGCTTAGTTTGAAAAGTCTTGCCCATGTACAAAGAAACCTTGCTAGTCATCACCTACAAATCAGTTAATACTCAACAAATCTTGAATGAATTCCAAAAGCTGAGATAATTAGATTTATACCTCAGTATAAATGAACATATTAGTTTCCCCCAACCAATGAAATGTTAATGAACAATACAGCTGCTTATGTTTTTTAGAGCTTGCAAAATAAAAATCTTACTCTTACTAACTTTAATTAGATTCTCCTGACCTCAGGACCTCTGCAAGATCTGTGTGGTTCAGATGTTGCTTGTCAATTCTTGCAGTGAATAGAATACATAACATAGTGGTTACTTAATAAAAGTAGGTTACTTCCTCCTTCCCATTCCCTAACATTTATCATAGCAAATCACAGGATGTAGATTTGTCAGGTTTTGTTACAAAGATGTCTTTCCCACTAGGAATCTGATATGAATAATGTGTTTTGTTGCATTTTCTGTACAGGGAAATGACTGAGTAAAATGTGGCAATCCTTTTAACTCTTAGGAACCCTGGATTATTCATTTGGGATTAAAGAGTTTTTCCAATTTCAAAGGCTGTCAAATCCATCATGGGCTGATGGCCAGGGCAGTGTGATGCAGGATAAATAGAATCACCATTTTAAGCCTTGGTTTCTCATTTGTGAAATATAAATGTACAGATTTGTTCCCAGGACCTTTCAGGCAATATGGCATAGATTTTAGAGTACAGAGTCTGAGGTTGAACTGCTTGAGGTTCATATCCTTGGTACATTAAACCTTCCGTGTCTCAGAGTCCTCACTGGCAAAAATGTGAAAGGATTAAATGAGTTGATAAGCATAAAATATTTACCTACCCCAGGTATCTTCTGTAAGTGAATGTTTATTATTCTGGTTCTGAATTCCATAGTGTTGGTATACCTATTTTTTATTGAGTATTCAATGTTATTGCCATGAATGGGCTCAATGTGATTTGTGTCTTGTAAATACATACCAACAAGGCTGGGATAGTATAATGACTTCCATTCCACAAAGCAGGAAAATGAAATGAAGTGCTGAGTTCCATGTAATGGAGGAGCCTCAAGTCCAGCTGTGTGCCTCCTATAGCTCCAGCTGCTTTTACCCCACCATCTCTGCAAGGTTCCATTGGAAGCAGACCCATCCTGGAGTGATGTAGAAGATGAAGAAGGAGGGAGGAGACAGGCTCTTTTGATGCCTCTGGTTAACCTGATGTCAGAGTGAAAAATACTCTCCATTGAATTGATTTCCACTTGTTTCACTGCTGACTTTGGCACTTTGTTTCACATTTAGTCGGTGTTTATCTAAACAAGTTCAGGCTACTTTCTTCTTCCACACTAATCCATAAAGACCTCTTGCTTCAGAATTAATTATTAGTTCAGTTTGCTTGTAGTGCTGCATTGCTGCTCTTGTTTCCCAACTACCTTCCCATGCTGCTACCTTGGTGCCTGGCTTTCCTTCTGTGCTCCTTCCTTCTTGCTGTCTCTGCTTCTTCCCAGGAGTGAAGGGCAAATGTGGCTATCTGTGACTGCCACTGTGCCCTCGGGATTTCCTACGGTTCCACTTCCTCTTTACAGTTTGTGTATGTGTGAGTGTATATGTGTCAGGGAGAACAGGACACTGTATTGTCCTTTAGATCACTCACCAGAAATGTCCTTGGTGCTTCTGGTTGGCTTTTATACTAGGTGCCAAAATATCCATTTTGTATTTGAGAGTAAATAGGCCCTGAATGCTGATAAGAAAGAGATAAACCTTGGCATATTTCTCTGGGTCTGCTTGAACCCTTTATCGCCACATCTCTGCATCTGTGAAGTCAGAATTTGATGTGTGGGGTCTGTGTGCCTTCCACTCTAATGGACAGGCAGTCCTGCGCATCTCCATTCAGCTAGTTGATATACCAAAGCAAACATGCACTCTCTATTATTTACTGTAGTGCTAACTTTAAATGAAAGTCTGGATTTAGTGCTTTATCAGCTCAAATCTGTAATTTTCTGAACTGTAATAAATAGTGAAGCAGTTAGCAACTGAAGGACATTAAATTATTTTAAATGGGCTTACTTTGGAATCTCTAAATCAAATTGGTCTAGAAGAAAGTATCAAGTGATACTTGCTTCTAGCTGCCTGGCAAAGGAGTTTATTGCTGACACTGCCCTCTCAGGGCCACACCACCTGGTCTTTCAGGCCTTCTTCTGAAATCTGGGTGGACGTCCTCTTGATCCACAATTTTTGCATTCTCCGTGCACCTAAAAGCAGCACCATGTGGATGATGCCAAGGTGTGCTACCGCTAGAGCAGTACCCAGGCTTCCTTCTCTCTTAGCTGTAGGAGCCAAGGGCCTATGAGACAAATCCCAAGGAACAAATTTCCTAGGCCACAGCCACTGTGAAACATAAAGGGATATATGTGAGTCTTAGAGGAGGGGAAAGGGATAAAATTTTCTGGCTTGTGTCTAGATGTGCCCCCAATGTCTCACGTGGTCAGAAGTGAGTCTTTTGCAGAGGTGGCTGGATCTAAAGTGTGTGATGCTGGGATCAAGTGTGTGTGTGATTACTAAATTAGTATTGGTTTTGGATAGTTCTGAGTGTGAGTGCTACTTACCTTAGCTTAGATAAAAGGCTGGATAAAATATAAAGATAACCTAGGTGAAATATAAAGGGACAGAAAATAGTTGCTGTTGATGCTTGTAGACTTGCTTTCTGCTCACCATGAACTATTTCTTCTTGGTGATGCCCCTCTGAAGTGCTTCATTGCCTTGGAGCCAGCCAGCTATGACCTGAAACCTCTACAAACTGTGAGCTAAGTCAACCTCCCCTCTTTTAACTTTGGATATTGGGCATTTTGACTTAGTGAGAAAAAGTGACTAAGACAAGAAGTCCTTATCAACCAGAATCCAAATACAAGGAAACTTTACTATAAGTCCCTCTTTTTACCATGGAACATACTTTTGTTCTATTGCAGCTTGTTGAGTACATAGTTCCTAGATGCTGTTGCTGCCCTTACACTTCTGATTTTGTCTCATCCATCCTAAATAGGGTTTGCCCTTCCTTAAAGTTAGAATAATCCTGGCTAAATGAATTCTAATGTTTTTTCTGAAGTGTCTGTACACATATACTATCATGTGTCATCTTGTCTGAAGGACGGACCCCCATTCCTTCTTGTGCCCTGTGTGTCACCATTTAAATATCCTTAGGTATCCAAATCCAGTGTGCTCAGAGGAAAACTCATTTTTTCCCCTCTTCTTGCTCCAAACCCATTCCCTCCCACCATGTTTCTCCATTAAGGGTCTCACTATTCTCTCCAATTGCCCTACCAGGAACTTCAGCTATCCATAACTATTTTTAATTCCCCTTATCACCTGCTGACAGTCCTCATAGACAGACAGATGCATCACCACTCCCAGTGCCTTTGGTCCCATCAGCTCTGTCTGCGCCGTGTCCACCACTTCAGGTTCTTACTGTCTCTTCCTGGGACAGCTTCACTATCTCCCTCTTTGGGTTCCCTGTGTTCAGCATCTTCTCTCATAGATTTATCTTCCCCATCAATGTCAGAGAAATAGTTTCAAAATTTAGTTCTCATTTTGTCATCCCAACTTGAAATGGTTCTTCTTTGCCCAACACCAGACTTCTCTGCAAAGTGAAGAGAATTTGCTCCCAGGCTACCATCCTAGCACAGCCCATATATTTTCTGTGTGACACTGCACATACTTCTTACCTATATTAAAAGTAAATGAAATTTATTGTACCCATGCTAATTTTTCACCTAAAATATTTTTTCTTTTATCAATAATAAACTGGAACAAAGAGACCATGTCTGTTTTGTTCAGTGCCAAATCCTAAGAACCCAGAATAGTGTCAAACATAGAATGTACACAGAGATGTAGGCTGATTTACCCAAACTGTTAGCTGACTTTCTATTGTTGGGTCAAAATACCTGACATATAAAATTTAAAGGAACAAAAGGTTTAGTTTGGCTCCTGGCTTCAGAAGTTTCAGTCTGTGGTTGGCTGACTGTAGAGTAGAAATGGCAGAAGAACATGGGGGAGGAGAGCTGCTCACTTCATAGCAGGTAGCAAGGGGAGGGAGAAAGAAAGAGCCAGAGGAGAGCCACACCCGCTAACCGGATGCCCAGTGACCTGCTTCCTTTGTTTGGCTCCACCTCCTCCTCGCCCAGTTAGCTATGTATTCAATGGGTTGATCCATTGATGAGAATAATGACTTTATTATCTGACTGACTTTCGAAAGCGCTACTTTTTAGCACATGAAATTTTGGGAGACCTTTTAACTCTAAACCATAGCACCCAAAGACAAATAGTGGCAAGAAAGAACAGGTGTTTGGATCTTTTGTCTCTCAGCTTTTTATTCTAGTATAAAATATTTGTTGATTTGGGGATTTAAGGAAACAAACTTCTTAAATGGTGCCAAAGAGATCTAGTGGCCTTTTCTTGTTTAGCCCTGAGACTTTAAAAATATATATCAAAAGCAAGTTCACATTTTATAGGAGCTACAGGAAAGAAGTATAGGTAGCATATTGGGTTTGATTCTTCTCTTTGTTTCTAACATCATAAAAATAACCACACCAATGGGATATTGTTAACATATGGATTTTGCTTTATGAGATCCGGTGGCATCTGAAATTCTGTATTTTTAGTACATTCCCAGTGTTCTGGCCCCCACTTCAGGTGGTATGTAATTAAGTACAGATTACTTCAAGTTCACTAATGTTTTTCTGTTTAGCCAGGTAATTTGGTGGATTTTAAAAATTTTCCACACTGTTCTACAGAAATAACAACTTTATTATTATAATACTATTCAGAGAAAACTGTCTTAATGCAATATTATACAGATCAAACTCCAGTACAGCTAGATGATAAACATGATAGCAGGTAAGAATCAATATTTTCTTATAACAGTTCTATTTTTGGATCTCATTTCAGAGCAATTTTTTTAAACTGGCAATTCTCCATGTCAAGGTTATGACTATTGGTCAATGCTTCTTCAATGATACCTTCAGAATAATTAATCTGAAGGTTTATCAAAGCTGATTTGGAGAATGCACTGTGCAGATATTTGTAATTGAATTTCAGTGAAGGCATGGCTCCTTTCCATTCCCTAGGTATCTGAATTCAATTGGTAACTCCCTCAGCATTGTTGTCATCTGTTGCTACTTGACTTACTGTATTTTCAGTGACTTCAAATAGGCCCATAATCTCACTGTTGGCTTGTGGACTTTGAATTGAAAGAATCTGAAGTGTGATCAACCATATACTATATCAATAAGAGCTATAACAATTATCACCAATCAGTGAAAACTCCATGCCTAGATTGCAGTGCCTTTTGTGGTGTACTGTTATATAAACTGATCAGTATCTTGTTACTTATGAGTAATATTAAATTTGCTTTGTTTAGCCAAAACATTGCATTAGTGGTAAGGTAGGTGTATTTTAGTCCTATAATTGCTATACTTACAGTTTACTGATTTTTGTTTTTACAAAGCTAATAAAGGCAAAATCATGCCTAGTAAGTAGCTTGGTTCACAAACATATTTCTATGTACTGCATTTAATCTAGTTAAAAATAAGTTTGAAAGTTAAAATAACACAGGGCATTTTATGTCATGATTGGATCGATGGGAAAGCAGAAGTTTACTGAACCAGGGAAAGAACATAGTGATTAATCTAGGAGCAGAGTCCTTTCATACGTCTGGTTAATGACAGTGCTGAGAATCTACCTTATGAACAATGCTGAATATTGACTTGTTACATGTGATGTTTGGGGAATAATTTAAAAACTTAATAGCAAGTCTTACAAAGGAGCTCCAATTTCAGCAACTCATAGAAGATCAAACACTTTAGTGCTGATGTACAAATTATCTGTTTTGGTAGCATTTAAAAAATTAATTCTTCCCCTGCACCCCTAATCAAAACTGGCTGCTATGTGACATGATTGTGTTTTTCTGTTTTTTAAATTAATTTTATTGGTACATTTCAGATATACATAATGATAACATTCATCATGGGGAATTTGTATTGGTACATGATGTATCACCATTCTTTTTTTTGCCATTCCCCTCCCCTACCTTCAACCCCGCTTCCCCTCCTTATTTATGAAACTTTATTTCCATTTTTTCCTTTTATTCTCTCTCTTTCTTTTCCCTTTCTTTGTTTTCCCCACCCCCTCCCTAGTTTTTCTTTTCATTTGAACATTTTCTTCCTATTTCACAAAGTCTGTTATATATTTTGGTCCTTATTTACCCTTTGGTTTTTCACATCAGAGAAATAATGTGGTATTTAAATATGTATGTCCAATTTATTTCACTTATGAATATGATCTCAGGGTGCATCCATCTCCCTATAAATGTCTCAAATTCGTCCTTCTTTGTGGCAGAGTACTACTTCATTATATATATATATATATATATATATATATATATAACCCGACTTTATCCATGCATTGGTTGATGGGCATTTGGTCTGTTTCCAAGATTTACCTATTATGAACTGTGCTGCAGCAAATGGTGTACGTAAATTGATGTGGTGTGATGGTTTTAATTTCTTTAGGAAGATACCAAGGAGAGGGATAGCTGGGTCAAATAGAATCTCTAGTTTTAGCTTTTGAGGAATCTCCACACTGATTTCTATGGTGATTACACCAGGCTGCGTTCCCACCAACAGTAGAGAAGAGTTCCTTTTTCCCCAGGACCCCAACAGCATTTATTGTTGGTTGATTTCTTGATAATAACCATTCTTTCTGGAATGAGATGGAATCTCAGTGTTCTTTTAATTTGCATCTCCAAATGACCAGTGATATTGAGCATTTTTTCAAATATTTATTTGTCATTTTAATTTCTTCATCTGAGAAGTGTCTATTCATTTCAGATCCCCATTTTAGGATTGGGAGGTTCTGTTCTGATCTTTATAATTTCTTCCATTATATGAGCTGTGGGCTTGATTTACTTTTCCTTTACTAGAAGCTTCATGTTCAACATTAGGTTGTTTATTTGAGTCCACCTTGTTTTTCCAATACCAAAATTCACCTCTAGATTTCCTTCATACGACCACTTTCATTGTATCCAATATGTTCTGATATGTTGTGTTGGCATTATAGTTTAATGGTAGAAACTGTCTTATTTCTCTTTAAATTTCATCTGTGACCCATTGGTTTTTCAGGAGAATATTTCCATTGTTTATGCAGTTTTTATGGTTTCTTTTGTTACTGAGTTACAATTTCAATGCACTATGCTCCAATTAATATGTAAAGAATAATTTCAATTCCTTTAAATTTAGGCATGTTCTATGAGCTAGTATGGATTGTATTTTGGAGAGAATTCCCTTTAGAGCTGAGAAAAATGTATATTCTGATGTTGTGTACTGGAAAACGCTTTAGACATCTAGTAAGTTTTTCTGTTCAAAAGTTTGGCTCAGTTCTGATAGTTTCTTTTTGATGCTTTTGTCTAGTTGATGTGTCTATTTGTGACAGTGGGGTATTGAGGTCATTACAAGTATATTAGTATTTATGTAATTTTTTCATGTCTATTAATTTTTTTATAATCAGGTTACTATATATGGTGCATATATATTTAAGACTGTTATGTCTTCCTCTTAATGAGGACATAGTGACCTTCTTTGTCTCACTTGATCAGTCTTGACTTGAAATCCATATTGTCTGTAAATAGAATTGCTATCCCTGTCTTTTTTTCCAGGTTGCTGTCCACATGAAGTATTGTCTTCCATCCTTTGATATTTAGTCTATAAATTTCTTTTCACATTAAATGTGTTTCTTGTATGCAGCATACTGTTGAGTCTTGCTTCTTGATCTATTCTGTGAGTCTGTTTCATTTGATTGGCAAATTGAGACTATTAATACTGCTGCCTTATCCTTCTTGTGTTATTTTCTTGTCATTGGTTCCATTTCTTTCCCCTCTGTTTAATTTCTTGCCTTGCCATTTGATTCATTCTTCTGAGGTTCATGGAGTTGTAGTTTTCATTCGCTCTTTCTAGAATGTCCTTCAGAATAATTTGGAGTGCTGGTTTGGTGGCCCAGAACTTTTCAAGTGTTTTTTGTCATGGGATATCTTATTTCTCCATGAATTTGAAAGACAAATTTATGGGATGCATCAGTTTGGTTTGGAGGTTTTTTTTTTAGGGCTTGAAATATTTCACTCCAAGATCTCTTTGATTTAAGGTTTTGTATTGAGAAGTTTGCTGTAATTCTCATTGTCTTTCCTTTATAGATAGTATTTTTTTCTCTAACTGCTTTTAATATTCTTTTCTTCCGTTGAATTTCTGTAATCTTGACTATTATATGCTTTGGTGTAGATTTTTTTTTTTATCTTGGCTAGTTGGAGTACAAAATGCCTCACTTACTGCATGTCATATTCTTTTTCCATGCTTGGGAAATTTTCTACCATTACTTCTGTGAATAGGTATTTTTATGTCACTTGTGCTATCTCCTGCTTTTTCATTGACTCCAATCAATGTTATATTATTCTGCTTTGCATCATCTAGCACCTGTTGGACTGATTTTTTTCATGGTCCCTTGATGTTTTTAAGAAATCTTTCTTCTCATGATTGCTAAATACAGTCCTGTCTTCTAGATCTGATGCTCTGCCCTCACATTTGTCCATTCTACTACATATTCTTTCAAAAGCATTTTTATTCTCTTAGATATCTGTTTGAATCTGTTTCATGGACTCCATTTCTTTCCTATGTTAGGCATTCAGGGTTTTCATAGTTTTCCTAAGCTTTTCTAATTTTTAAATCTGTATTACTTTAAATATTGACAAACTATTGCCTTTATTAGCAGCATCATCTCTATAGTTATTTGGAAAATTACTGATTTGATTTTCTCTATTTAAAGAAAATAAAAAACAATAAAATAACAACAATGTAGACAAAAACAAACAACACAAAAATAATAAAAATGACACAGGATTTGAAAAAAAATGACAGGAATTAACAGTGAGAGTTATATACTATGTTGTTTTTTTCAATGAAGTTGCTCAGATTACCAGATGTAAAAATGCAAGATTGATCAAACCATTAAGGAGAATAAAAAATAATAAAAACATTAGAAATGATACAGAGCTTCACTAAACAAGATGGTAGGAACTCACCCATGGTTGTTATATTGCATATTATTGTCTTCAAATTAGTTGTTCAAATTACCAGATATAAGCAGACAAAATTGGTCAAAAAATTTAAGAATTAAATGTTCCTTTCAATAAACCAATAGACATCAGAAGTAGAATTATCCTAGTGATCCTTCCATATACATATATATTTTTCCTTTCCTTCTTTCTTTCATTTTCTCCTTTCCCTCATGCCAGTTATTACCTCCCTTTGAACAATTTCTTTCCCTTTCACAATATCTACTATACTTTTTGTGTTTTAAGAAGTCTTTCAGATTCTTACGCTAGGGAGACTATACAGTGCTTATAGACATGGGTCTGATTTATTTGACTTATGAGTTTGGTCTCCAGTTGGATCCATTTACCTATAAAAGTCTTGAATTTAGCTGCTTTATAGCTGAGTAGTCCTCCACTGTATAAAAATACCACATCCTTTATATCCATTCCTCAGTTGATGGACATTTGTGATGTTTCCAAGATTTAGCTAGGACAAATTGTGCTGCTATAAACATGGGTGTACATTTATCACTGTGGTATGATGTTTTTAATTCTTCTGAGAAAATACCCAGAAGG
>NW_004955521.1:1837299-1838172 GCF_000276665.1 Chinchilla lanigera
TAGTCTCCATTGCATTAATTTCTGCTCTGATCTTTATAATTTCCTGCCTTTTTGGGCTTTGGTCTTGACTTGCTCTTCTTTTTCTAGAAACTTGAGGTGTAGCATAAGGATGTTTATTTGTGCTTGTTCTGTATACCTGATGTGAGAATTCACTGCTATAAATTTCCCTCTGAGGACTGCTTTCATTGCATCCCACCACTTCCTATAAGTTGTTTCTGCATTTCCATTTGATTGTAAATATTGTTTAATTTCTTCTTTAATTGCATCTGTGATCAATTGTTTGTTCAGGAGGGTGTTCTTTAGTTTCCATGTTTATGAAGTTTTTGTGATTTCTTTTGTCATTAATTTCCAATTTCATTGCACTATGGTCTGATAGTATGCATGAGATAATTCCAACTCCTTTGCATTTACTTAAGCACATTCTATTTGCTAGTATATGATCTATTTTAGAGAACATCCCATGTGCAGCTAAGAAGAAGGTGTATTCTGATGTCATTATGTGGAACACTCTCTAAAGGTCTATCAAGTGCATTTGTTCACAAGTTTGGTATAGTTCTGTTATCTCTCTACTTATTTTTTGCCTAGCTGATCTATCTGTTTGTAACAATTGGGCTGTTAAAGTCCCCTCTTATGATTGTGCTATTCTTTATTTGATTTTTCATGTTTGTTAAAATTTGTCATATATAGTTGGGTGCTTCTGTATTTGGTGCATGTATATTTGATTGCTATCTCTTCCTCTTGCAGTTTTCCCCTAACAAGTATGTAGTAGCCTTTATCCCTTTTGATCATTTTTTATTTGAGGTTCACATTCAGCAACCAGAACAGAAACCTCTGCTTTTTTCTGGGTTCCTGTTGCATGGGGTATTGATTTCT
>NW_004955521.1:1838406-1865048 GCF_000276665.1 Chinchilla lanigera
CCCTCTATTTAATTGCTTGCTCTGCTTGGTGGTTTCTTTCTATTGTTTTGTTTTTTGTTTTTGTGGTACCCAGAAATGTAGTCATGACCTTGTGCTTGACAGGCAGGTGCTGTGCCACTGAGCTATATCTCTGGCCCTCCTTTCCTTTGCTGTTCTTGAAATGGTGGTCATTTTTACATCTTTCAAGAATATCTTTTAGTACTTTTTGTAGGGTTAGTTTGATGCTCACGAATTTCTTCAATTGTTCTTTGTCATGGAAATATTTTATGTCTTGATTAATTTTGAAGGGTAGTTTTGCATGGTACATCAATCTGGGTTGGAAATTGTTTTCATTCGGGACCTGAAATAGTTCACTCTAAGCCCTTCTTGACTTGACGTTTTGTGTCTATAAATCTGTTGTGATTCTGATGGGCCTTCCTTTACAGATGATCTGTGCCTTTTCTCTAACAGCTTTTATTAGTCTTTTCCTGTGCTGAATTTCTGGGATCTTGATGATTATGTTTGGGTGTAGATTTATTTTTGTTATGGCTCAATGCTGTTGTATACGCCTCACTTATTTGTATGTCAGATATTTTCTCCACGGCTGGGAAATTTTCTCCTATTACTTCTACAAATAGTTTTTTTTTTATGTCATTTGTGTTGACGCCTGCTGTTTTGTTGACACCTATGAGTCATATTGTTTTTCTTTGCATCATCTTCCATCTGTTGAACTTTTATTTCCTGGTTCCTTGTTAATTTCAAGAGATCCTGTCTATCATGATTGTTAGCTGCAATGCTGTCTTCAAAGTCCAAAAGTCTATCTTTAACTTCATTCAAGCGGTTCTAACAGCTCTCAATGGAATTTTTAATTTCCTGGATATCTGTTTGAACCTGTTTCATGCATTCTAATTCTTTCCTATATTTTTTCATTGAAGGTTTCCATCATTTTTCTGTGCTCCTGTTTTTTTTTTATCTATGTCTTCTTTAGGTGTACTGAGCAGTTCTTTCATTTTTGTTGTCATTTCCTTTTTACCTGAGAGATTACTTCTGATCTGATGTCTTCTGTGGCCTGATGGAGTTGTTTCTTTACTTGAGTTCCTATCATTTCAGAAATTTCAGGTGTGTTACTTCCAAGCTCTCCTAGGTCGATCTCTCCTGGACTTGTTCTGTGTGGTGTGGAGGTCTGATATTGTGTTTTGTCCTTCGATTTGTCATTTTCAAAAATGTGGGAGTTCCCTAGTCCTCAGTTGCACTTCTGCAATGGTGAGGAAGTGGTGGTGCAAGGCTTCTGAAGCTCCCTGGTGCTCACCATGGCTCCTGTGGTTTGTGTGGTGGGGCAGGGCATGATCTCGGTAGCTCCAGAAGTTGTCTGGGTCTCAGCCTGGCTCCCATGCTGGTGAAGGTGGGGTGGAGGTGACTCACTGATGTTCCCAAAGCTGTGTGGGGCTCAGTGTGGCTCCCACTCCAGTGGGGGTGGGGTGGGGCTGATTTAATTTTTATCACCTCATTAGTCTACTTTGTTATCTTGTTATGCTGTTACTACTTTCGAGTCCAGGTGGATACCTTTCAGATTGTTCCACCTCAACACCCACTGGGTTTGCCTTCAGCAAGCTGTAAGTCTGCAGTTGCATCTTGCTTTCCCTTTCCTTTTTTTTTTTTTTTTTGGGTCTACTTTTCTTTCTTTTTTTTTTGAGTCTAATTTCAAGGTTGATGCTTGTAAATTGCTTATGTTAGATGTCTTTATTGTTAGTATCAAGAACCCTTAAGAAATGACTACTTCTCATAGATGTCTTCCAGGTGAAGCTGACTTTTGAGTTTTGATTCTGTTGCAAGATCCTTTCTGTTCAGTTTGTTGGGGATTGGCTGTTGCTGCTTATTTGGCCTAACTTCTGGTTCTTTGGCTCTGGCCTATAGTATTATTTATGATCCTCTGGCAATCTCAGTCTTGTCATACAAAGCAGAAAAACTGATTAGAACAACTATGCTACTGTTGTGGATTAACTAATGGTCACCTTGCTATGCCCAGCTGAACTGAATCAGTGTGGTTCTGGATGTGGAAGGCACACCTGAAGATTGTTACTAACAGCATAGAAGGAGAACTGCAGGGGAAAGTGGTGTGCCATTGATTCTCTTGAAGAGGCTTTTCAATTTTGAAAGACAATTTTATGGGGTACATTTGTCTGTGTTGGACAGTTTTTTTTTTAAGACTTGAAATAATTCACTCCAAGATCTCCTTGACTTAAGGGTTTGTATTGAGAAATTTGCTGTGATTTGGTTTTCCTGGTATGATCTTAGCTGTTCTCATCATCAGAGGAGCTCAGTACCTCACTGTCACTGAGGATGGCTGAGATTCTCTTTGGGGAGCTCTGGTCCTTACTGTGAGTGTTACTTCCTTGCTCCAGTGCAGATCCCTCAGTATCCTGGTACAGATCCTTCATCTGGCTGCTGCAGACTTTCCAGCTTCCACCACTCACCTTTGGGCCTTCCCAGTACAGATCCTTGAAACAGACTTGCGTAAGACTTTGTCATGGGCTCCTGGCCTTGAGATCTCTTGAGCTCTTCTGCATTTTACTTTTTTTGGTGAATATTATAAAACAATCCTATGGATTATGTGTCCTGTATTAAACCTATTCCCTCATAAACCCTGACTAAAGCAGCCACCTTCCATAAAGTAGTACAATCAGTAATAACAATAGCATCAAACACATCCTAGAAAATAACAACCCATAGTAACACTTAATTTACCACCTTTAACTACATGAATAAGATTTATAGTTATATAACAAAAGCTAAAAATGCCAGAAAATTGCATACAGTAAATCTCCCCTCAATGTGGTGATTTTATCCTCAGGGGGGGAAACTTAAAAGGGACTTGGGGAAAAATAGAAAAATAGAAGAGAAAGACATTAGAATTAGAAGCAATGTTGGAGGAAGGAAGATGATGCAATTTTGGGAAGTTGGTGATGAAGACAAGGAGTAAAGAAAGAAGAAACAGAAATAATGACAGAACAAAACAAGAACAGCAAAAAAAAAATAGACAATGTTCACTGGCATATGAAAACAAAATCAATCAAGAAAAAGAGAATAAGAAAAGCAAAGCAAGAAAAGTAGAAAAAAAGTCAGTTTCTGCATGTGTATCTGCTGTCACTGGTAGATACAGGGGGCAGACCCAGATCCATGCTGATTGATCTCGGAAAGCCTATAGTACAATTATAGTGGGGTGGTGGACAATCCCAGCAAGCCCACACCTTTAGTTCCACTGAATTTCATGCTGCTTCTGCTTTCTGGCTGTGAGGCTGGGACCTGAATTGTTTGGCCTGCAACACTCCAAGTGTCTCCTGCTGGTTTGAACTTAGCTCTTTACCAGCTTGAACTTGTACTTTTCTATCTTTCTTTCTTTCTCTCTTGTTTCTCTTTTTCTTGAAACGGTATTTCACTATATAGCTCAGGCTTCCCTTGAACTCCTGACAATCCTCCTGCCTCCCATCTTGTCTAGTGAAACTCTGTATTATCTCTAATGTTTTATTGAAGAATTATTTTCTTATTCTCTTTAATGGTTTGAGCAATCTTTCGTTCTTATATCTGATTATCTGAGCAATCTAGCTGAGGATAGCAATATGCAGTGTAACAACAACCACAGTTGATTTGTATTAATTTGTCTTGAGACCCTGTATCACTTTGAATGTTCTTGCTCTCATTTGTTTATGTTCATGATACTGGTATACTGCTACTGTTCTATTTTTTTGTTTGTTTCTCATGCACTACTCTCTTTAAAATAAAATTAAAAAAAATCCTCCTGCCTCAGCCTCCTGAGTGTGGGGATTATAGGCACATGCCACCATGCCCAATTTGTCATGATTGTTCAGGTTGGAACACATAAAACTCTTCATAAAATCCTGGTAGTGACAGAATATTTTTGGCTGGATCTTTGTCTATCTTTAAAAAGGTGATATTCAGGAGAAATAATTATTGCACTGTAATTTATCAAGAGCTCATCTAGTCTTGACATTTCAGTAATTCTGAAAGCTCCCAAGCTTTTGTTGGGGGTAAATATATATGTTAAGTGATTGTCCATATTTTCTTTACATTAGTAATTTTAGGTATGTATCTGGATGTTCTGTTGAATGATTTAACACTTTTCAAGGTTGACGGTGTTGGGAGAGGCTCTTCTCTATATGGTGGGAAGAGACGTGGAAGTTACATAATTTTGAAGCGTACAGTGAGAGCCATGTCTTACTTTTCATTTTCAGGCTTCTTCTCTTTGCCTCTCAGTTCTGGCTGATGGTTGATTGGAAGAGGCAATGGTGTATGTCCCATGTATTGCTTAGAGCATTCTGAATGAGAAACAAAACACCCTCTTCAAAGGTGTTCTCTGTGGAACGTCTTTCAGGGTTAAATCCTTTTTGGTTATGTTATGACTTCTGTGGAGCCATGTCTGTTTTTGTATGAAGGTCAACATCTCCTTCTGCTCTCCACTGAATCCAAGTGTGAGTCATGACCCATGAAATCACTCTGGGAATGAAGGAATGTAGTTGTGCTGTCAGTGTTGAAAGTTTCTGTAGATGATTATTGTGCTGGACAGCAAGGAGCCCATGAAGGGTGGAAAGAGAACAAGGAGACAGTGAGGAGTAGCTTTCATTTTGGGTCTGGTCCATGAGTCAGGAGATCTAGATTTCTGCTATGGGGGTTTGGTAATTTTGAGTGAGCAAGTTAACATTTCTGCAATGTATATAATTTTTCTACTTCAAAATAAAACTACATGGTCTCTAATATCCCTTTTGGCAAGCTAGTTCTATAATTTTTTGTTAATTTATGACAAAGAGCCATGGGCCAGAAAATTCTCTGAAAATTTGTTTTTAACATGAGATCAACCTGATGAATATCAGCAATGTAAAAATGATTTCATTAATAAGTACATATGGTATTTGCAGTAGTATTTATTTCTTGAATACTTATCTTCAGTAAATTGCTTGATCATTTGGCATGCAACCTGTTGTAAGTGTTTTACATATCGTATTTGTATTTTATATTTGGAAGTGCCATTGAGTATTACATATGGCTGCTCTGGATTTGTCAATAATATTCCCCGTACATTTCATATGGGAACAGTGATATAATTCTTATATGGTGATATTTTTTTTACTTCATCTAATGTCATTTATGATTCCTACATTTAATGCCTATGTATTTCATAGTCTTGTACTTCCCAGAATTATGCCTGTAAAAAGAAAATAGTGACAGAAGCAGTTCTATATACTAGTGGCCTTTGTTTCATTTCTTTTCCTTCCTCCCTTGTTTTATTGTCTTCTTTCCTTCCCTCCCTCCCCTCTTTCTTTCCTTTCTTCAACCCTTCCTTCTTCTTTCTCTTTTTCTATAAAAAATTGACACTAGAGAGGACTACTTTCCAGAGGAAATTCTGTAATAATGTTAACTTTCAGAAACAATTTCTGATAGCAAAAGCATATGTATTTAACTGATATATTTATAAATATCAGTTAAATATAACTTCAAATCTTATTTCAAATTTTTGGGCCTCATATTTTGATAAAGGCACATTTTAATAATTGTAAATATGGTTCTTATGTTATTTGATACTTGTAAATGTGATTACTTTGTGTATTAATACTGTTTATATTGTAAAAGCATAAAAAACATTATTCCTGTTAATTCACATTCTTTGGGTTCAAATCTGTATGTTTTAATTAGAGTGGAATGTACTAGTAAGTGCTCCATTTTGTGTAAGAAAGCATGAGTTTTTATTGTTATGAATGAGCTATGAAGTGTCTCATTTTCAAAGAGATATGCAGGACATATGCTTGCACATTCTGTTAACAGCTAGAGATCCAAGTGAAGGAAACATTTCCATGAGAAAAGCAAGTTGTATAATGAAAAGGACCTTAACAGTTTGGGCAAGACTATTGCAAACATTCCAGATCATCCACGCTAATGATGCACAACCTGAAGTGTTTCATATAGAAGTCTCTTAGCTGATGATCATTTGTATTTAGCTAACGAACTAGCAAATTCATCCAGGTTATTTTCTTTTCTAAACTCCTCCTCTGCTGAGAAAAAACATGCTTATTTAAGACAAAAACCCTCTTCTGTGGCTGTTGGTTGAAATGTGTACTATGCGTGCTCTGGTGGTACATTCATTTTTCCTGACTCATCTTCCGATTTTAAAAAATTGCAGATTTGTTTGGCTGTTAGAAGAAAACGTTCCAGTATTTTTTCTCATGTCTGAAATGGTTCATATTAAAGCTTTCATAATACCCTTCAGTTTCTGTGTTAAATTGATGTTTAAATTGGAAAGAAAGTGGGAACCTTGGCAGTTTAGATAATTCACTTCATCTGGTGGCCAGCTATGTTAACAATCACATCATATGCCTGCACTTAGATGAGATGAAAGGAGCCCCCGGGGCACGGAAGCCTCACTGTAGGAGCAGAGGGAAAATACAGTTAGAGTTCTTTGTTTCATCATTTTATTCTATAAAATGGTAAATTATTTTGACCAGAATTTTAAAGTGTTAAAAGAACAGTTTAGAGGTTATGTGGTGGCTGAGCTGAGAAGCTGAATGCAGAGTGTTGATCATCAGTATGCTGGACAGCAAGGGCTGAGCCCCATGTCGGCAAATGATGGCTTTTATTCCCTGCGCATTGAGAGCTGTGAGGAAATGGTGATATTGTTAGCATATGAATAACATCAAAGCTCTCCACTGGAAGATAAACCCCCATCTTCTGAAATAGAGTGCACAGCCTCCCCTCATGTATTGAAGTGCCTCCTTTTCTAGCTGTGTGCTCTGCCCATCCCCAAAGCGGTTTCACCCAGAGCAGGCAAGTTGGTATTCAGCGCCAAGTTGCTGGTGCATGACTGCACATTCCATCACTTAGGAGAAAACATTTCACATCAAATTGCCTTTCTACATGAAGGGTGGGAAGGCTATTCTTTTTTTCTTTTCAAGTTTGTTGGAGGGAGGGGATGGAAATAGCATTTTCTTTAGTGGTCCCACAAGATGCTCATGACTTTTATTATTTGTACTAAAATTGAAAGACTGATCTTACCAGTTAACAAGAAATAGAGTGGATAACTGCCTCTTCAGCTCAGAATGCAGGCACGGCTCCTTTCTCTGCTGCTGGATTCTTCAATCAATACTGACCTGAGGGCTAGACACAGTTTAAAAATAATGCATCAGTCCTATTCTCTTCTGTGCATATTATTTGAGTACAATAAGACATTCTTTTCAATCCTCTTCTCTGTTCACCTGTCTTGATGATCAACAAATGCTGTTGCTACTCAAAATGGAATTTTAGTTCTGAGGCAGAATTACTGGGGCTTTTAAGGGTAACAGCCACATCAAATAGGTCCTGGGCTGATAAACTGTGTGACAGCACATAGCTGTGCAAGTAATTCCAGATGCCTTCAATGTTTAGTCTATTACTTCATGGGGACATGTAAGAAATAGTCAGTTTCCATTAATGTTCAATTTATTATTGGCTGAGATGCTTAGGATATGATGCTGCTAGTCATTTTGTGTAACAACTTTATTTATAGAGGAAGTCTTTTCTGAAAGGTACATGGCTGAAGCTTCATTTCTGAGCTCACACGTTATGCTGACCAAAAAGGTCTGTCAAAACTTAGATCAATGTCATGTGCTATATTTTCATTTTCATTACTCTCGGAATCCTTTTTTTAAAATTCATGTTGCCAGCTGTTATATTAACATTCGGTAAAGTTTAGATTAGCTGAATTCCAGCCTGTGGTTTGGAAATAAGCAAAGTAAAATGTTGACATGATTGATTCCCAGTTACTCTGTGCGGTTTCTCTTGCATGTTTAAAGACATATCTGTTTACAAAAGCAAAAAAACAACACATTTGTTTTATGAAGAGCTGGATGCACTATCGATGGAAAGCTGTTTCATAGTCATTGTGATAAAATAGCTTTTCTTTTTGTTTCTTGCCCAATATAATAAGTGATTATTCTCATATTCACACTGAGTGATATACATTGAGAATGTGAATCATCGTTAGTCAAACTTGTTTAATTGTTAGATTCTGGGTTGCTTCCAAGTCGGGGCTGGGAATAGAAAGAAGTAGGAGGGAGCTTCCAGGACATGCTAGGTATACTAAGTGCTAGCTCCAGGTTTTCTAATAAGATTTTTTTGGACAAATGCTGAGGAAATTACAGCAATATATATGAGTCAGCCCAAATTTTAAACAGTAGAATTTACTAAGAATTAGTATTCTTACTTTCAGGCTATTCTACTTTAGTCTTTAGCTTATTTAGTTATTATATTTTAAGTCCCAGATTCCTCCTTTTTTTTTGTTCCTTTTCATTTTTGACCCACATATTGATCAGATGTCGTTGTTCTGGGCTGAGTTTTTCTTTCTGAAGAAGAAGCAGATTCATGTATAGATGCTCAAGGAGGTGAAAAAGACATCATACTTAATTCAATAACAGGTTCATGTGTAGAGCAAATGGGCCTTGTTACTCTTCTAATTACTTTTTCATATCATCATTTGGAATAATTCACACATTTTAAAGAATATTTTATGTAAAAATTAGGAAGGCAGAGGTTGGAAGTCATCAAGTGATTTTATTGATAAAAAGAACAGTATTAATGATGTCAGAGTCAAACAAATTGATGGTTTTTGTATGTCAAGAGATTTCAAGGCATCTAAATTACTTTAAAGTTATTGCCAGCTATCCTGACAGTTTGTATTAACTATTAGATATCATACACAATTATTAATCTCCAAACTAGCAAATAAAGAGATGATTAGTGTTACCAGCAGATTAAAAAATTACCTGGTCATGTATTATTTAGAGAAGCAGAGTCTAAAAATCTTTTGTCAGTGTAGTTTGAAGCAGCTGACCCCCTTTTCTGTGAAAAGTGATTACATAAGCTCATCTCTCTGTCATGACCCTGACGACCTGACAGTTTGCCAGAAAATGTATGGACTAATCTAGAATTCTGTATAAGTTTGAAAACATCTCTTTCATCCTAGAATATTACTAATAGCCTCCCTTTCTCTAAACTCACATTTGTCATTGACTATGGGGGATTTTTTAAGGTCTCAGGATAATTTCAAATAGCAATTATGAACCTCAAAAGAGTGAGAGGAGGGAAAGAGGGAGAGAGACAGAGACATATAAAGAGACAGACAGAGAAAGGGAAGAGAATTATAACAATGTACATGCAGGGATTGGCAGATTATAGTGAAATAATAATTTCTTATGAAACTACTTAGTAAGCACTTTAGGATAATTTCATCTCAAAACATGGTGACAATCTATGAGGCAGTATTTTACAATTTGTAAGGCACAGCCATTTTATTTATCTCAACATTTAAAAAATTAGGTAGTAGAATTGTTTATTTTCCTTAGTAGAATTGTATATTTTTCTTCATATGAATTATGAGGAAAAGAGTACATAAATATTTATAATCTAAGTAAATTTTTAATATCATGCATATGGCTGAAAAGTCTAATACCATGAATTAGAATACGCATATTATCAATTATGTAGAAATTTTCATTTTGAATAGGGAAACAAAATTTCAAGCAGTAAAGAAAAATTAATAAGTAGTAAGGAAAATTAGTTTATTGTATACTTAGGTCACAAAAATGGAGAATTATGAATAGATTTTAGTGAATCAAAATCAGTAGTTATTCATTTATCCATTCCTTTAATGAACATTTACTGAAGATGACATGCACAGCTGAGGACAAGTCATAAAAGCAAATTTGACTGGAGTGAAAAATGATAAAGGATTGAATGATGCTAAGGGCAGAGCAGGTCACAAATGAGGTGCTTCTAGCCCTCTGTATTAGGAGAGGCAAAGAGGCTAGGCCCCCATCTCCACGAGCGCAGACTCTGACGAACTCGGACACCGGAAGTGGGTATCTGAGATGTATCCTCTAAATATTTCTGAGGTCAGGATATTGCCCCTTATGTGCCCACGAAGAGGCTCTCTCGGCTCTATTTTGGCCAGTATATCGTGCTACATTGCATTCGGCGCTGGTGTCTCTTCGGAAACATTGATCTACTACGTTTCTGGGCAGGGCAGTGGTTTGCCAGTGCCTGTTTTGTCTGGGAGGTTGCACCACTGGGCAGAGATATTTTTTCCCCAAAGTTTGGGCACAGGCACCTCAGTGATTCCTTATAGTACAAAACCTTAAATGAAAATATAAAAGAATGCATATTATGAAGCACAACAAAAATTTCAACTGAGTCGTATCCCATTGGTTTCTACTGTACAGCCATTCTTCCAGACATGGATATTAAAGCTCAGGGACAGATGTTAGATTCTCAAGAGAGTATGTTAATGTAAGGAAGTAATGTATTTTGAAATATATTAATATCCTCTACTCTTTGCAATTCCATACACATAGCTTCTCTGATTAGTTTGTTATTTATGCATTTGCACAGGAGGTTAGGTCAGAATTTTTGTAGTAAAAATGCAGAGGAGAAAAAAGATAGAATATTTAGCCTTTGAGTACCACAAGATACTTGAGGCCAAAGCCAAGTGACAGACTTGAAATCTAGAGACCTCTGAGTGATAGAAACTCTCCAAATTCCTTCACCTACCTCTCCAGTATGTCAGAGGCAGGCCTGGCAGTTAGGACTATACAAAATTATGTGCCTAGTAGGGTAAAGGAAGCCCCAAGTGGAGACAGCGAGCGCTCCAGACCTGCTTCGCTGGTTGCTGTGGGTTGGCTGCTTAGTAGAGGAGACAGAGGAGGGAGATACAAGCTGTGGGAGATGTGGCTTCTGTTTTCAGCTGTCCAATGCATTCAGGAGGTGATAATGAATAAACTGGGAAGATTATTTGTTCCTTGACTGGGGCAGCAGAAGAAGGTGTCCTTGTGCCTCCTAAATCAACTTGGGAATTGGCAACACTAAGGCAAACTCAGAGGCCCAACAAGGTTAGGAAGAAGGAAAGCAGATTTATAATCTGAGCAATCCTGAGGACCCCAACTAGATATAGGAGCCTGGTGACCTTGAAGTCAGTAAGCCTTGGTTTGTTGTGGTAACAGAGGAGGTGACCCAGCGGGAGAAATCATGGGCTCCACAAGCTGTGCTGGCTGACCCAGAACACACAGAAAGAGAAAGAGAGAGTTCCACTTGCTTTTGGACCTAGACTGAGCCTGTGCTTCCAGCGAGCCTTACTTCCACTTTCCTAGTTGAGTCATTTCAGCTCCAAGTTTCTTTGTCTGTGTTGCTACTGAAGAGGACAGAATTTAGGGGAAGGGGAGAGGCAGTAATATAATATGAGGAGATGTGTTTCAATTGTAGCTTCATTCCCAAAAGCTTGGGTACAACATGATCATGGCCCTTTGTGCAGTGCGTATGCTATGTTGTGGGATCTCCTCTTTTTGATTCTTCACCAGTCTTCTCTCTCCTTCTCAAAGCACTGGCAGTAACTCCAGATACTGTGCTGTTTCATTATACAGAGTAACACTCTTCCTTTTAAAATCTCTTCCACCTGAATAGTGGACCTGTTACTTCAGATGCTAATAGGCTGTTAAGGTAGCTTCCTAAACAATAAAAATAATAACAATGACAACAACAACAGACTTTCTTAGTGAAATACAGTAGTCTTTCTTTACCAACTCATTCAAATGAAAGCTACAGTTTACAGCATTTATCTATCTGCCATAGCTGTGTTTATACTTCTTTCTCTCTCTCTTCAAAATATTTGGTAAGGGTACCTTTACCAAAGAAGAAAAATCATATGATTTTTGTCAAATATTACATATTTGACATTAAGTGTACTTTTATTGATACAGGTGATCTGGGAAAATCATTAAAATTAGAAACTATAAAAGCATGTACATGTTTTAGTATTTAATTCTATAATTATTGCATTATTATGTACTTTGAATTAAGAAAATTCTAAATGTTACTGTACATTATTTTCTCCTATATAGTTTCCAAATGAAAAGGTAAGCCAGCCCCTTCCCCATGTGAATAATTCCAAGTTTAAAGAGGTAAAAACCAAGATGGTTAAACCCAGTCCACTTCAGGGGAAAGACACCCTGTGAAGTTCATTACATGATAAAACTCTCTATTCCAATAGATATTAAAACACAATTTTGATCCTGTAGGATAATTTGAGGTAAGTTTTACAAAGAAATTGCTCAGAGAGGAGAAGGATGGGGAAATGTTATAACTCAAGTCATGTCACAATGAATATTGTTATGTGGCAAAAATGGTATTTATCCTTTTGCACATTTTCTGGTACAGAGATGCGGAATCCAAGGTTTAGAATTCCAGCTTCCTCTATCTTTAGTCTTTTCACTGTGCTTCTTGAGCATACTGTTTACTTGATAAAACAACAGGAAGATAAGCTCAGCTAAATTTGCTCAAGTAACCGACAATTTTTATGGGGAAGAAAGTCCAATTTGATTCACTCCTGAATGAATGATATTTTAAAACACCAAAAATACAGTCTGATGAATAATGAAAATAAGACTGTGTAGACTAGCAGTTTTACATTTTGTGGCTCTGAGAAGCAACATATACAGTATGGTGCAACTTTTCTTCTTTATTAAAAAATTAAAGTGCCTCTTTCATTCAGTTGCTTTGTATTTTGAATTGAGTGAAAGCACTATTAGATTTCAGTGAAGCAGACAGAATTTGATAAAATCAACAATTTTGTCAGAGGAGTACCAAGTACACCTTGACAGTGGAAGTTGCATAAGTACATTATTGTCAAAGAATTTTAAACTGATAATTATTTTTAAAAGGACATCTTAAGTAATTTTTTTTTGATTTTTAACAAAGTTAATTGTTTACCTGGGTAGAAGCTTCAGATATATGTTGATTAAACTGAGTTTCTCTCTCTCTGTCTCTTTCTCTCTCTGTCTCTCTCTTTCTCTCTCTCGGTCTCTGTCTTTCTCTCACTCTCAGGACTGAAGTCAGGAGCCCTGAGCTACATCCTCACTACTTTTTATTTTTCATGTTGAGATACAGTTTCCTTAAGTTGTCCAAGCTAGCCTTGAACATATGATCCCCTTGCCTTGACACCCACCCCACCCACTAGCTGAAATTAAAGGTGTGCACTACCACACCTTTTGATTATTGTATTGCTATTTTATTATTGGTATGCTTCCAACATTCTTTTATTCTCTGGGTTTTAGGGATTGTCTGGGAATGCAGAGAGGAAAGTAGAGGGTCAGATGCACTGTAAGCTGTGTGTCTATTCATAAACCGGCTGACTCATGCACAGCATTCCTCTTGCAAGAGGAGTTTGTTGCTGTTATAGTTGATACTAAAGATAAGTTGGGGTATCAGATGGTTTGGTACCCACATGTCTAAATAATAGCTATCAAACATAATGTGTTACATCATATGCTCCATAAATGTGTACATTTTTAATGTATCTGTTAAGAATGTTTTCAAAGCTAAACAAAACAAAACATTGATCTACTGATGTTGCTATCAGAGTTAATTTGTCCTTTTGGGGACATTGCCTTTGGTTGACAGTAATATGGTACAAAGTGGTTCTTGAGACCTTTGAGACAACCTTGGTATTAACACAGAGTGGCTGTTACAGCTACAGAATTACATAAACCTGTTATGAGATCCTATGAATTCCTGCCTCTAACTTGGGAAGATTTTCAAGCACATACACTTCTTGCCTATCTGGCGCGAAGGAGTTACAGTGTGTAGATGGACTGGCCTCATTCAGACCTCCTCACAAATTACCTCTGTGACCAGCCAAACTGCAGTATTTTTTCCTTTTGCTTTATAAACTAAATTGTATTCTGCTGAAGTATAAAAAATAGTATTTTGCTTCTAGTTTTCTCTCTTATGTGGTCTGGAGAGCTGATGGTATTTTTATTTTATTCTGCAATAAATATCAGTTTCACTAAATCACTAGATTTGGGTCCTACAGTTATAAGAGTATTGATTTTTATGTAAAGTAGCAGAAAATGCTAACAAATCACATAAAATATTTGATAGTTTACTGAGGTTTTTCTGATGGCCACTTTACTTGCACTTGGGCAGCATAATGATTAGAGATATTGGGTAGAGGGTGAGTTGAAAAGTTATGGGAGAGGGAATGTGTCATGACATGTGTTTTACACTGTGTCACACTGGACTAAGAAGTTACATCATATTCACAGTTCTAAAAGTGGCAGAAATATAGTTTTATATTAAATGACTGGTTGGGGACTTGTGTTACTACAGTATATGATTTAGTAAGTATGCGTTGTGTTTTATTATACACAATGTACCTTGAAATGTCCACCAATAAAAAGAGAACAGAATAACTTACATTTTTGTCCATGGATTCTGTTTCATTATGCCTAGTAACTAAAAATACAGAAGCACAAGTGTTAAAATGAAGAAATTAATATATGTGGGGAATCCTGAAATAGTCCTACCATTTTGGAAAATTAAGTTTAGAGAGTCTATTGTGGGAATTCAATAAAACTTTTGGCCTTCAATATAAGATAGACCATAAATCAATGAAGTTCAAATAGTTCCGGTCTCTTGAACACCTGCTTATCTGTCTTGAGAAAATTCTGTAGTGTTTTAACCATCATTTTATGACATTAAAAAGTAATACTCACTATTGCGGTACTTGGAAAGGCTATTAAAGTTAAGGGTCTGTCAGCCATTCCATTATAAACCCTGATTTCCAGGAAGTTAATATAACCCAGACATCATATGTAATAAACTGTAATGCAGGAATCTGAAACTTGGATCATTATTTTCTCTATTTAAAGACCATTTCCCCTGAAAAGACTGTCTTTAGCCATGGCAAATACCTTTTAGATAAGTTGTAATTTTAAAAATTTACCAAATGCTATTTTTTCCTTCCTGTGATATTTTACCTCTAATTTAGGATAAGCCCTCAGAAAGGAAGGCTTGTATCAAATAGCTTTTGAATAAAGGTAATCTATGTATTTAGAAAAATGCTCCCGATAGAATTTTTTGCTTCTTTTCATAGAGAAGAAACTGCAGTTTATAAATATGGCATATTAGATTTCTATTTTTGCTGTAACAAATTGCCACAAACTGAGTGGCTTACAACACCTTAAATTTTCTGGTAATCTAGCCTGAAATCGGTGTCACCGAGCTAAATGTGAGCGTCTGCAAGCTGGCGCTTTCTGGAGGTGCTGACATGAGGGGTCCTTCCCTTTCTGAGCTTCTTGTCTTCTCCTGGCCCCTTCTCTTCTTGGCTCGCGCCCTTCTTTCTATCTTCAAATGTTAACACTCCCATCACTGCTTCCATCAGAGGCTAACTGAGTAATGGTTTCTTTCTCTCTGTCTGTCTGTCTCTCTCCCTCCCTCCTTCCTTCCTTCTTCCTTGCCTCCACCTTGCTTTCCCTCCTACCTCTCCCTCTTGCACTATTGGGCCTTTACACTAAGCTATATCCCTAACCATTATTTTTGTTTTAACTTTTGAGACAGGGCCACAGTCTCTAAGTTGTGCAGGCTGGGTCCAAACTTGAGATCCTCCTTCCAGCTTCCAGAATGCTGATATTATAGGCATGCACCACTATATGTTGCTTAATAAGTATTTCTTAAGTAGGGATGTGAAGAATATTTTCAGTTGTCTAGGATATAAACTCTTAGGTAGTCCTACATGGTGATTCTTGAGTCGGACGAAAGAGAAACTTTAGGAAATGGAATTTTGGCAGTTTTAAAGAGCTTTATCTATGCTCTGATTTTCTTCCATACTGTAAATTAAGAAAATTCCTCAGGGTGAATTTATAGGTAGCATATAGTTTGAAATTAAGTTTAGCTTGACCTTTTTCTCAATATAGAGCTGAGTTTTAAGTATTTGAAAATGATTAATTTATGCTTGCCTAGAACTGGGAAGAAATCAGTAAGTTTCAGAGGAGTAAAAAAGAAGAAAGATGTAGAGAATTAGTCTTTATCTGCTCACTGATCTCTCTGCTATGGGGCAGGCGAGGCTGTGATGGTCAGCAGCCTCCCTTGTTGGTGTCACAGTCCACCCCAGAGAGACAGTTCTTTACTGATGGTGGGTGGAGTGTCTACAAGTTATCAGTTTTGAGTGGGAGCAAGTTCGTGCTGATAAGAGTCCCTTGATTTATTATTTTCCTTTATCCTGGCCTGTCATAGAAGGCATGTTTCCCATGAAAATCATATTGTAAATAACATTATTTATTAAAAAAGTTTAGGATCTCACATTGGTTTGCCAATATAGCAATATATATCCTTGATGTAGACAAAATATTCATTTTAGAGAATTAAGTGTTAAGAGTATAGGCAAAGAAGGATGAGTAAGACACAGTAATAGGCAGGTGGGTCACTTAAAAACAAAGAATTATGTAAGCTGGACATGGTCACACATACCTGCTATCCCAGCACTCTGGAAGGCTAAGGCAGGAGGATCAGAAGTCTGATCCCAACCTGGGTAACTTAGTGATTCAGTGCATTCCTATCTGAAAAAAAATGTTGGGGCAGAGGTGAGGATGTAGCCTAGTGTGAAGGTCCTGGGTTAAATCCTCAGTACCACAACACACACACACACACACACACACACACACACACACACAGAGGTATGCACACTTGTATATGTATCAGATTTATTTCTACTTCATGATGATTTAAGTGAGGTAGGCTTTCTTTCTTTTTTCTTTCTTTCTTTCCTTCTATATTTCTTTCTTTCTTTCTTTCTTTTTTCTTTCTTTCTTTCCTTCTATATTTCTTTCTTTCTTTCTTTTTTCTTTCTTTCTTTCCTTCTATATTTCTTTCTTTCTTTTCTTTCTTTCTTGTTTTCTTTCCCTTCCCTTCCTCCCTCTCTCCTTCCCTCCCTCTCTCTTTCCCTCCCTCTCTCCCTCCTTTCCTTCCTCCCTTTCTTTCCTTCCTTTCTTTTGAGCTACTGAGAAAGTAATCATTCTATGCAGTTGTTTCTGTTAATATTTTCTAAGCAATGAATAACCATTTAAATGACAAATTTTTGGAGGGCTACCTGGCTGAAACGAGATGTTAGATTTATGCCCTAGTGTCAGGGGCTCATCTCACCCTTGGGCTCACTGATTCTGTAGAAGGTTTCACAGGGTCAGGCTGGTATACCTTTGTGTTGGTTTGGGGCTTATTTTGCAAGGAGAACAACATAATACAGGACATATACTTCATATGATTATTTATAAGTCACCCAAAGAACAGTATACAAAAGAGTGCAGGGAATCTGTCCACACACTAAGACCAAGGAATCCAGCTGAGGGCCTGGATCCCACAACAATGTCCTACATGAGTTGAGCTGAATACCCAGAGCTCATAACAGTGCCTCCCATGAATCCAACTGGAGGTCCAAAGCCCATGACAACATCTCATGCAGACCTGTTTCATGGATCTGCTGGGAAAGCCCAAAGGTCAGTGGTGGAATCTTCAAAGTCTTTGCTAGAAGGATGAAGGATCTGCCCTAGCAGGCTGAGGGATCTGCACTGGAGCCAGGAAGTGATGCTCAGAAGAACCAGAGCTCCCCCAATAGGTACCACAGCCATTGTCGGCAACAGTGAGGTCCCGAGCTCCTCCGATGATCAGGATGGCCGAGTTCCCATCAGGGAAGCCAATGCAGCAAGCTTTTCCTGGAGGCCGGCAGTGCACCATCTTCCCCTCTGGAACCAGGAAGCGATGCTCAAAGCGAGGACCAGAGCTCCCCAAAGTGAACCGAAGCCATTCTCAGTGCCAGCAAGGTGCCGAGCTCCTCGGAGGATGAAAACAGCGAAGTTCATCAGGAAAGCCAGCTCCCCACAGACTCTCTCAGCTCCCAACAGCCTGCCTCTTCTTCTCCAGGTCTGCCTCTTAGGCTGCTGGCAACAGTCCTCAGGTGGGCCTCCCACACCCAGCACCAGACTTACTCAGTTCAGCTGGGGGTTATAAGTTGACCACCAGTTATCAATCCACTACAACTTTCATGGTCATTACAATGAAACATGACAGATCAAAATCACAGAGTAAAGCATATGGATGATGCCCAAGAGAAACCAAGAAGAAGCTTCTTGGTGTCCTGTCTCACTGGAGTCATGTAGCCCTATAACAGCAATGACATGTGGAGACACAGGTGAAGTACTGCCAACCAAGGAAACTCACCTGAGCTGTGGTGTCCAGATACTTTATTGGGGGGGTCAGTCAAGGCATGCACCACCTGTGTGATTGAACTTCCTCAGAAGTCATATTTTGGCATAAAGACTCTGATCAGAATGATGCAGCACAGCCCACAGCCTCGGACATACAAAAATACTATAGGTAGGGTTGTAAGCCATCACCCAGGAGCCAGTGAGAAGACATCCCTGCTGAAGACAGGCCTTTCTGTGGAGTGTGGGGACTTGAGGTACCTGGCCTGCTCAGTTGGTTGTTTACTGCACAGTCCCCTGGTGGTGCTAATTTAACCCAGGTGACAACAATGATGTTGATAGTAAAGTGGTTTTCATTAAAAACTATCTGAAATGGATGCTGTCGGTGGATGCTCTCTCTACTTGATGTTAGAGCTGAGAGAAAGGATTCCACTGTAAAGTGACACAGGTACTGACTGGCCTGTTTCTTCTCTAGTCTACATGCTTTAAGAGGATAAACATGATGAAATATCTCCAAACAAACACTAAACAGAAAACACCTTCACTAATTTTGATGTTTTAGGCCAATGGTTCACAGGCCTGGCTTTATGTTACGATTACTCAAAGAGTTTCTAAAATGTCAGTGTCTTCAGAGATACTGGTTCAGCTAAGATATGACTTGAGAACTGACACTTGCTTTTTAATGTACAGAAGCTGAAGACCATGTAACTGATCAGGAGAGGCTGGAACTAAGGAACAACTGGCTAAGCCAATGTTTGCAACCCTACCTGACGTTACCGTTGCTTGAGCTATGTTGACAATGACTTCTTTGCTCTTCTCCCAGAGGCTCTTATTCAGTGGGTCTGGGTAAATCTTCATCATTGTTCATCCTAATATGCAGTCCAGGTTCAGAGCCATTGGTCTAATAATTCATATTTCTCTGGTTTCTATCTTTACCCTGTTCACTTGGACACAATATCATCCAATTAAATTAGAGAAAATAGGTTACAATTTTCAGAAATCTCGAGGAGCAAACAAGGCACACATTGGATACACCTGGTCTCTCTGTAGGTGATATTTAATCTAAATGTGCAAGATAAGGAGTCAGAAGACCTAGGAGGAAGACAAGCCATTCAGAAGGGATTCCATGGCCAAAGGAGGTGAGAGAGATGATTGGTGGTGATGAATTGAAAGGAACACACTGTGATTAAAGAATGGCAAATGAGAGAAGGAAAACCATACAGGCTGAAGGTGGAAAGCAAATAAGGAGCTAGATCATACAGGGACCCGTAGGCCATTTGAAGTAGTTAAGAATTTATTTAAGGAAAATATGGTACTTATATACAATGAAGTACTAGCCTGTCCTAAAGAAAAAGATACATTTGAATCATTTGTATGAAGACGGATGCACCTTGAGACAATAATATTAAGTGAAATAAATCCAACATGCAAGCTTAAATGTTGCCATGGTTTCTCTTATATGAGAAATCAAATGTATAAATAGTTCAAAGAGAAAAAGAAGAGATAGATGATACTAAACAGAGAGATAAATCTTTTGCAAATGGGAAGGGAACTAAGAAATGGAGGGATGAGGGTGGGAGCAGAAAGGAAGGGAAATTAACAATAATTAGGATGTGCTGTGTGCATGTACCGGCTCCACACACGAGTGTGAGGATTGTAATTATTATGTACTCTACACATGTATTAATGTGAAAAGAGTACTTAAATGTTAGTGGGAAAGTGTTGAAAGGTTTAAGGTTTAGAAATACTATGACTTACATTTCAGAAAGCTCTTTCTGTCTGCGATATGGTAGTAGGTAGGAGGCAAGAGGAAAAACAGGAACACAAGTTAGCCTTTGAAATGCTCTGAGCGGGGATCAGGATGGTTTGGACCAAGATGGGAGCCATGGAGATGGAATGAAAGGACCGATTCAAGGCCTATTCTGAAAATGGAAATCCTGGGAGCAAAAGTTGCAGTGGGTATGGAGTCTGTCAAAGGGAAGAAATGCAAATGATTAAGCACTTTTGGGGACTGTAATACTGAAATGGAGAAAACTGGGGAAAGAAGAGTTTGGGACAAAGGAATCAAGAGTCAGTGTTAAAATTAAGAACCTATTCGATATCTTAGTGGAAATGTAAAGTTTGCAGCTGTACATACATAAATCTGGTAAAGAAAGCTTTGAAATGAAAGTAAAGTTTGGGTGTCACCGTGAGCACATCCACTATATTTAAGGCACGGACTGAAGGAGACTGCCCAGAAGAGTGCAGCCAGGCAAGGTTGGGGATCGTGGAGGCACAGAAATGGTCACTGGGTTCAGCAACTAGAGCCATTCTGGTGGCAGATTATGGTGAAGTTGGTGGAGTTGTGGTTATCCAATAGAAGGTAAGAAAGTTTACAAGCTAAAATGTGTTACATACATCTACCACATCCCCACAGTGAATGCAGTTGTTATGTACTGCAAAATGTACTAAGAAAAATAAAAAATAAGAGCTTGTACAAATTGGATATAGAGGGAGAAATAGATCAGTTAGTTGTCAGACAGCCAGTTGCAGTCAAGGAAAATGTTTGAAAGAGGCACATGTTTGTGGGTTGACGGCTGCAGCCTTCCATGCAGCCCTGTATGGGGTGTGAGAAAGTCACGGTTCAGGAGAAAGAGGAGAAACGGCAGAGAATTCCTTGAGAACATGAAGAGAGGGGACCCAGAGAAGAGACGCAGGGACTGCTTTGTTTATTGCATTATGTGAAGAGGAAATGTAGGCATATACTGTCTCTGGTACCTTAAGTCAGGCATCCCTTGTGTTCTTTTCTTCATCATACTTAAACAAAAATTCCACACCTTTTGCCTTGGTTAGGATCATACTTTGGTTCTGGATCCAAACTATTCTTTTCAAAATTAGTGAACATGAATTCTTATCCCAGAATCATCTTGGTATTTTCCCCCCTCTTTTCTATATAGGAAATTCTAATCAAGTATTCCTAGGTATACTTGTCTTCATCTGTTCTTGCCTTATTTGAACTGATTGCTTGAAAAGCATATGTTCTTCTTTGACTGAGATGTTCTCCAGACCTCCCATTTCCTTCTTGAACTGTCCAACTGATGCTATTACCGGGATTTACCTTCATCTGTCTGTAAATCATTACCCAGCGTCTTGCCCCTTGAGACTCCTGCTTAACACATGGCTAATGTAATCACTTTCTCCATCTTGATTTCTCTGGCCCACTTAAGCATTTTTCTCTATTTAATTTTTTATTAGTAGACGCTTGTAGTGCATAGTGATCACATTCATTGCGGGGCATTGGTACATGTGCACAGCACCTCCCACATCAAAGTGCACAACTTCAGGAGGGAGTTATGTCATGACTCCCTCAAGTTATGTCATGACTTTTAGAGCACTGAATCTCATACTCAAGGTTTTCGTAACTATTTCGTTGAATTGATTCAGCTAACAGGTGTTGTTGGGCTCCTTCTATCAGACAGGCATTGTAAAGCCACGGATCACTTCTGTTTATCTGAACAGATTGTGGTTTTCGACACACTTTATTTTTATCTTTATTTTCTCTCCCAGCCACATTTTGACTTTATTATTTGAATCCTAACATGTAGTGTTTCACGAAGCTTTATGTATTTAGTTCAGCTTTATATTGGGCTTGTTTTAGATGGAAGGGGAAATTCAGTCCCTGTTACTCCATCTTGCCTAAAATCAGAAGTCTCTGTTCACTTTTTAAAATACATAAACTTTTCAATTTAAAAGATTATTTCAAGCATCTCAATAGCTTTCTTTTAGCATTTATCCCTATTTATACTTTTTTTCTGTACTAGGGTTGAATCCAAGGCTTTTTTGGTGAGCTACATGCGCAGCCCTTTTTTAATCTTTGATTTTGAAACAGTGTCTCACTAAGTACTAGGTTGTCCAGGCTAGCCTCAAACTTGTGATCCTCCTGCCTCAGCCTCCTAGAGCACTAGGATTATGCCACCACACTGGTTCCAATTTCTCATAATTGATATTTTCTTACCAATCTTCTGATAATGCCATCTGAGAAGACATTGTGTGAAAAGATTTTTCTTTCCAATTTCATCAGGAAAACAAACAATTCCTTAGGGTTCCAAGGAGACCAAGAATAAGTAAACATTTCACAGGAAGAGGATTTTGCTCCTCCCCAGTCCTTATCCTTCATGGCTTCTCTTTTTTCATATCTCTCATGGTGATTTATTGACTTGAAAAACAAGAATGCGAAGAGCTAGTTGAGCCATCTGTGTGAACAGCAGTTCGTCCATAGCACTGTCACAGAACATGGAGAAAATGTATGCGGATTATGTTCTGTATATTTATCAGCCATGCAAATTGTAATGTCTCGGCTTGGTAAAGGAAGTAAGTGGATTAAACTTTGTTGCCCCTAAAAAAGGCCCTCAGATGAAAAACCCTCTTCTCTTAACTTGGAAGTGGCCTGTTTGGTGGGTAATTCAATTCCTCCCCCTTATGCTATTATTGTAGGGTTGGGTTCATGTGCTGCAGTGTAAACTGAAGGGTTATATGTGTGACTGCACCGTTATGTCATGGCTTTAGAGCTGTTTGAAGTTTGCCGCTTATTTTATTAGAAAACTATCTGGACCTTTGGGAAAGAGCCAGCGTTTCTCAAGTTTCATGTAATGTGAGTAATAGATGCATTTTCTCCCTTGTAAATATATGGGGCATAGATTTTATTAGTATTCACCAAATTTTCAATCCAGAGAGCCCTAGATACAGCACAGATGTCTGGTTCTGGTGCTTTTCAGCTGTCATGGTAGTATTCCGAGTGGCAGTGCAGCAGTCAGTAACCATGAGCTTTTAATGCCTCAAGCCAAAAAGAGACTTAGTGCTGTAGTCTCAAAGTCGTACAGCTACTGCATCTGGCACTCGTTGAGTCTTGTGGGCTTTTCTTTCTCATCTCCAGGGAATTTGGCACTGAAATAGTTTCCATGCCATGCAACACATCATTTTGGATCAAAACAACCTGCTTTTCTTTTTCAAGGATTTTTTTTTTTAAATCACAAACATCTGTCAGCAACATGAAACATGCAGGATTTATAAAAAGCCCTTTCTTAAGGACTGTTGGATGCCCCTGCTTCCCATGGATCTGACACAATTTAACCTAGGCATCTTTCTGCATTTACGTACCTTTAAGTTTCAGTACCTTGTTTATGCGCTATTTTTGGAGCCACTGTGGGGAAATTGCCCATGTGTAAGGCATTTCTCAGGAAGACCATGTGTTTCCAGTGATGAATCAAACAAAACCGTGCAAGTGATGCTAATGTAGAAGAATCTGTTCTCTCTTTCCCGCTAACCCCTTGTGGCCTGAGCCAGGGAGACAGCTGTTTTTTTTGCTACACACTGAAGGAGAGCAGTGGATGAATACGAAACTGCGGGATCTGGCGGCCTGTCAGAACAATAGCAAGCAGTACACCTGTCGCCTCTTGGCAAGAGGGATGATAAAATGACTAACACTGTTTTCCTAGCTCTCTTTTCTTGACAAGCACACCACTGGCTAGGTTTCTTTCTCCTCCAGTTCACAAAAGGCTTACATTTCTCCCTAGAGGCACCAAGGGAATTAAGCAGTTTTACTACTGCTTCTAATAAACAGCTTCCTTTAGAGAAGGTGGATTTTCTTGCAGGACATGGTTTATTGCCCTTCTCCACCTCCTTTCCCACACGAGCCCCCTTCAGCCTCCCAGACACATGCACACAGAGTCCTTTTTCCCATTCTAATCACTGCTTTGCATCTGTAAGCATTTTCCTTCTGTAGCCACTCTGGCTTCCTAGAGGCAATCCAAAAGCCCCTTCAGCTAATGGCTCATTTAGCGATCAATTTGTCAAATAATGTTCACAGATGTTTTTCTGATGGAGCAGCATGCAGTGCAGGTAATGACTGCATGAATGATCACTTGTGATAGGTGATAGGATGAAGGCATCACCTCACCAAGCCTGGCTCAGAGGTGGGGGTTACTGGTCAAGTAGGAAAGAACTGGCTCATTCTTATTTTCTACACATTAAAGGGCCCTGTGATTCCATTTCACTTGAGTCATAGGCTGGCAGCTTAAGTAGTTCCTTATACCAATGCTGCAAGAGTCATACCAGTATGAAGTAGAGGGAGAATTAAAAACAGTGTTTATGCTTCCCAGTTTTGGAGCTTTGATCATATCGCTGGAGCTGTGTACATAAAAAGAGCATAAAAATATTATGCATGTAATAACATCTTAGTAGCTTGGGGCAATCTTGATACCTGTTGACATTTTCCAGCCTCTAATACAATTCAGCGTCTGTCAAAAGAAACACGCTTTTTACAAGAAATGTGGAAAACTTTGTAGCCATTAATCTGGAATGACTGTCAAAGACCTAGAAGAATGGAATCCAACTGAACTTTAACTGCCAAAGCCAGGACAAGACTGCTGAGCTGAGCAGTCTAGGATTCCCACAGCTGTACTAGCTATGCTTTCTTTCATGGTCCTGAACTGTTTCTATTAGTCTGAAAAGGGTTATAAAACCTACAATCAATTTAGATTCTGGGGCATTGTGTTTTGAATACCGTTTAATAGGGTGTGACAAAAACACATCATTTTTCCACATGTTCTTAACGTTGCAAGCACATCTTATGTGGGGCTCGGCAGTGCACCAAATAATGTGAACAGAACCGGAAGCTTTGTAATTGGAAAGAAGGGAGCAGCAACAGACAGCTAAAATGTTTGGGATATGAGGAGAATTTTAAATTTACTCGTTGAAAACAAAGCACTGACTTTGAACATTTAAAGATTTCCTCTGTTTAGAGCAGGAAATCTTTATTCTCTGCTTTCAACTCAGTTTGGCATTAGCCAGAGATAAACACATTTAATTATTTCATACATGAAAAATAAAGCCATGTTTCCAAATGGAAAAATGAGCTTAAACACAGATGGACAGAAGACATTTAATAAGAGCATCAACACGAAGAGATGGGTTGAATCTGTCTGCAGCTGTGGGTGTTACAGGATAAGAATTTCTGCTCCCTTTTGATGAGCAGAAATTGAACTGCTCTTCCAACTCGATGCCCCAAGCCTCCTTTTCCCTCGCAAATGAGCAGGCTCATTTATTTTAATGAGAGTTTTTGACTAAGGAAAGAGAGCAGCTTAGCTCTGCGACTGCTCTTAATCCATTTATGCACTGTCTGAATTTCTCTCTTTTATGGTTATGTTGTCTTCTAACACTGCATTGGATTACTATGGAATGGATTCTGCTAGTGCTTGTTAAAATTGCTAAATTTGCATACTCTGGAAATTTCATTATTTGACATACTTGTAATATGGGTGTTTTAGGTGACTTACAGCACACAGGAATACAGATCGCTCAGATGCAATAGACAACACACTGAAACAAGTGAGCCAGAGACACATCAGAATGTTCTTGAGCTGCCCTGGCCCCAAGGACTCCTTTTAGAGCAAGTGTAATAAACCCCACTCTTCCTACGTCCAAATGTGGAGACGTGAAAGCCATTGGGTAAAACGGGGCTGGGGCAGTGCCTCCTTGCCTTGGCCTTTGTGTGCAGGAAGTATAGTGGGAAGTTGCAAGCTTTTATGCTTTTAGATGTGCAAGTTTTCATCTGAATATTTGGCTAGGATATGTGAACAGCTTTTCTAGGCAAACTGATTTACCATTTGTTGAACTAATTCACTGAATATGCTATGTTAACACCACTTTATACATATTATTTAATTTATTTCTCAAAGCATGTCTATGAATTAGGCATTATTTATAAGTAAGGAATTTGAAGGTTAGAGATTAAAACACTTGCTAATACAAGCTGTATTGTCAATTGAAATCTTACCCCAAAATCCATACTGCTATAGTTTTTAATTAAAAATATGGTGTGAAAATATTAAACAATAAAAGAATTCCAAAGAAAGTTAATCCCCTATAATCACATTAATATTTTGGAAAACATGTTTTCAGACACCCCACCATGCCTATATGTACCTATTTGACAGATCTGGGATTTCATATAAATAAGATTATAATAAACCTACTTATAATATTTTATTTCAAGAAATAATAAGTATGGGTATATTTTGTTATTTTAAAGAGAGTAGTAAATAAGAAACAAAGAAATAGAACAGTAGCAGCATACCAATATCACAAACATAAACAAATCAAAGCAAGAACATTCAAAGTGATACAGAGTCTCAAGACAAAATAATAAGAATCAACAGTGGTTGTTACATTACATATTGCTATCCTCAACCACACTGCTCAGATTACCAGATGTAAGAGTGAAAGATTGCTCAAACCATTATAGAGAATAAGCAAATAATTCTTTGATAAAACATTACAGATAATACAGAGTTTCACTAGACAAGATGGTAGGAGTTCATCATTGTAATTCCACTGCATATTGTTACCTTCAAATCAGATGCTCAGACCACCAGACACAAACATGCACAATCGATCAAAACGTAAAAAATTATAATCATTAACTGTTCATTTCAGTACACCATCAGACATCAGCAATACAGTTACCGCAGCTATTCATATATATATTTATATTTTCTGTTCCTTCTTTCTTTTTTCTTCCTTCCCTCATCCCAGTCATTCCTTCCTTTGAGCAATTTCTTTCCC
>NW_004955521.1:1867309-1942265 GCF_000276665.1 Chinchilla lanigera
CTGGTATGAATCCCACTTGGTAGTGGTGTATAATCTTCTTGATGACTTGTTGTAATCTGTTTGCTAGTATTTTATTTAGAATTTTTGCATTTATATTCATTAGGGAGATTGGCCTGTAGTTATCTTTTTTGGCTGGATCTTTCTCTGGTTTTGGTATCAGGATAATACTTGACTCCAGGAATAAGTTGGGAAGAATTCCTTCCCTTTCAATTTCATTAAAGAGTTTGAGAAGAATTGGTATTAAATGTTCCCTAAATTGCTTGTAAAATTCAGCTGTGAATCCCGCCAGACCTGGGCTTTTCTTCATTGGCAAGTTTTTAATTTCATTCTCAATTTCACTGGCTGATATTGCATTATTCAGGATTTTTATATCTTCTTCATTCAGCTTTTGTAACTCATGTGTGTCTAGAAATGTGTCCATTTCCTCTGTGTTTTCCATCCTATGAGAGTAAAGATTTCAAAGGAGGTATTGGTGATCTTCTGAATTTCTTCAGGATCTGTAGTGATTTCACCTGCTTCATTCCTTACTGTGTGTATTTCAGTTTTTTCTTTCCTCTTTAAAAATAAGGTTGGCTAGGGGTTTATCTATTTTATTTATTCTTTCAAAGAACCAACTCTTCAATTCATTAATTCTTTGTATTTTTTTTTTTTGTCTCCATTGTGTTAATTTCTGCTCTGAGCTTTATAATTTCCTGCCTTCTTTGGGCTCAGGGTTTGACTTGCTCTTCTTTTTCTAGAAGCTTGAGGTGCAGCATAAGATTGTTCATTTGTACTTGTTCTGAGGTGATAATTCACCCCTATAAATTTCCCTCTGAGGACTGCTTTTATTGCATCCCATAGGTTCCTGCTGGTTGTATCTCCATTTTTGTTTGATTGTAAATAGTGTTTAATCTATACTTTGATTTCATCTGTGACCCATTAGTTGTTCAGCAAGATGTTATTTAATTTCCAATTGTTTATGGGGTTTCTATATTTTCTTTTGTCATTAATTTCCAATTTCATTGAACTATGGTCTGATAGTATGAGATAATTTCAATTCCTTTGCATTTACTTGAAAATGTTCTATGTACTAATATAGGGTCTATTTTAGAGAACGTCCCATGTGCAGCTGAGAAGAATGTGTATTCTGATGCTGTTGGGTGGAACACTGTGCAAAGGTCTACTAAGTCCATATATTCACAAATTTGGTTAAGTTCTGTTGTTTTTTTCCCAATTTTTTGTCTAGTTGATCTATCTCTTTGTGACAATGGTGTGTTAAAGTCCCCTGTTATGATTGTGTTGCTAATTTTCATTTTTCATGTCTGTTAAAATTTGTGTTATCTAGGTGGGTGCTCCTATATTTGGTACATAGATGTTTAAAATTGTTATCTCTCCCTCTTGAAGCTTCCCCCTCACAAATATGTAGTGACCTTCTTTATCTCCTTTGATTGTTCTTGGTTTGAAGTTCACATTGTCTACAAACAGAATAGCTACACCCACTTTTTTCTGGGTTCCTATCACATGGAGTATTGTTTTCCATCCTTTAATTTTCAGTCTATGAATTTCCTTTTGAGTTAAATGTATTTCTTGTATACAGCATATAGTTGGGTTTTGTTTCCTAATCCACTCTGTTAGTCTGCTTCTTTTTTGTTGGTGCATTGAGACCATTTACATTGATGGTTATAACTGATAGGTACTGTCTTATCTTTGTCATGGTATTTTCCTGCTGTTGGCTCCTCCTTTTTCTCTCTGTTTAATTGCTTGCTCTGCTTGGTGGTTCCTTTCTGTTGTTGTTTTTGAAGTTGCAGTTTGTTTTATCTCTTTCTAGAATATCTCTTGGTACTCTTTGTAGGATTGGCTTGGTGCTCATGAATTTTTTCAGTTGTTCTTTATCATGAAACTATTTTCTTTCTCCATTAAATTTGAAAGCTAATTTTGCAGGCTACATCAATCTGGCTTGGAAGTTGTTTTCTTTCCGTACCTGAAATACTTCACTCCAAGGTTTTCTTGCCTTGATGGTTTGTGTTGAGAAGTCTGCCATGATTCTGACAGGCTTACCTTTATAAGTGATCTGTTTCTTTTCTCTAACAGCTTTTAATATTCTGAGCTTTTGTTGAGTTTCTGGGATCTTGATCACTATTTGTCTGGGGGTAGATTTATTTTGGTTACAATTAACTGGAGTTCTATATGCTTCACTTATCTGGATGTCCGATTCTTTTTCCTTGCCTGGGAAATTTTCTTCTATTATTTCTGCAAATAGTCTTTTTCTGTCATTTATGTTGACACCTGCTGTTTCATTAATACCTGTTACCCTGACATTGTTTTTTTTTTTTTCTGTTTTTTTTTGTTTTGTTTTTTTTGCCTCATCTTGCAGTTGTTGAATTGTTATTTCCTGGTTCCTTGTTGTTTTTAAGAGATCCCTCCTTTCACATTCATTAGTGGGAGTGCTGTCTTCCAGGTCTGAAAGTCTATCTTCAGCTTCATTCAGGCAGTTTTGCAAGCTTTCAATGGAATTTTTAAGTTCCTGGATATCTGTTTGCATCTGTTTCATACCTTCTAGTTCTTTTCTATATTGTTCCCTGAAGGTTTCCATCAGTTGTCTATGCTCTTCTATTTGCTTGTCTATGTCATCTTTGGATATGCTGAACATTTCTTTCATTATTGTTGTCATTTCTTTTCTCACCTGAGACATTATTTCTTATCTGATGTCTTCTATGGCCTGATGGAGTTGTTTCTTTACGTCAGTTGCTATCATTTCAGAAATTTCAGGTCTATGACTGCCAGGCTCTTCTGTGTTGATGTCTCCTGGACTTGTTTTGGGTGGTGTGGAGTTCTGGGATTGCATTTTGCTCCTTCATTTTGTCATTTTTGAAGATCCAGAGGTTTCCTGGAGTGCAGCCTCACTGTCCTGATTGTGTGTGAGTGGTAGGGAGAGAGTCTGCAGATCTACAGTGCTCAGTGCAGCCCCTGTGCTGGTGAGTGTTGGCCAGGTGGGGTCCCAGGTGCTTCTGACCTTTCTTGAATTCAGCTGGATCCCAAGCATGTGTAGGAAGCTCCCCAGAGTTCCTGCAACTATCTGGGGTTTGACCCAGCTTCCACAAGAATGGGAGGGATGAAGATCATGTTCACTGAGGCTTCAGATATTGCCCTGGACAGAGCCTGCTTCCCACACTGGAAGGAGAGGGTAAGGGTGGACTCCCTGCAGCTGCTGACTCTTTTCAGGTTTCAGCTGAGCTCTCACAGTGGGGCAAGTTGTTCTGACAGTGACCACCAAGGCCCCAGAACTTGTGCAGGGCTCCACATGCCTCATATACTAGCGAGGGAGGCACCAGAATGGCTCACCAGGGTTCCTAAAGGTGTCTGGCATTCAGCCCAGTGCCCCCAGACATGCTATGGGTGTGGCCAGTAGCCATTGAGGCCCCAGTGGGTTTCTAGGGTTCTGCCTGCCTTGCACACTGGTCAGGGAGGCACTGCTACCCCTCACTGGGCTTCCTGAAGATGTCTGGGATTCAGCCCCACCACTGTCCGGGTTTCTGTCTGGTCCCAAGCTTGTGTGTGGGGGCGGCAGGAGCTCACCTGAGTTCCCAAAGCCATCCGAGGTGCAGCTCAGCTCCTATAGGGGAAGAGTTTCTGGAGGTTTCAGCCCATACTTGGCTGGCTCCAAGGCAGAGTGGCACATGGCAGAGGACAAATGTTCATAGTGGCAGAAGATAGCAAAAGCTGCAAGAGCAAAAGGGAAGAGGGGCAGAGGACTGGTCATTTTTTAAAATAGCATATTCCTGCTCATTTTACATGATGAAATATTATTGCTTGCTTTTTTAAATTCAAAGGTTTCTTGTTGCTTTATAGAATTAATCATTTCAAGAATGTTTTCCATTTTCACATGTCATTCTGGTTTTCTTTCCATTTTATTCATTATTTATTTACTTTTTTGTGCATGCCACTTAGGACTTTGTCATTTTATGTAATTGAACTGGTCAGTTGTTTTGTAGAAGTTTCATTTTCCACCTAATCCTTAGGAAGAGCTTTTTCACACTTAATTTATAATGTCACCTAAATTTTATTTCAATGGCTGTACTTTTTCAAACAATTTTCAAAGTGTAATAAATTCTTGTAATAAAAATTCATGAAATTAAAACCATAAATATGTACATTTTTCTTCACTGACATAATATAAAGGAAGGCATTTGTCTTTCACCATGAAATGTAGTAGTAGCTATAGGATTTTTGCTGTTGATCTGTATCAGTTTCAAGAATAGCCCTTCAATTCCTGCTTACTGAGAATTTTACCAAATGGATGTTTCATCTTGTTAGGTGTCTTTTCTACATCTGTTGAAAAAAACAGTATTGTTCTCTTAACGTAACAAATTACACTGGTTGTATTTTTCAGGATAAGTCAATTGTATTTTCCTAGCAACCAGTTGCATCCCATTAGCTCCTATTATATTACCCTCATTATATATTAATGAATTCAAATTGATAGTATTAAGGATTTTTGTATCTATGTTAATGAAATATTTTTACCTGCATTTCCTTTCCATTATCTTCCTAAGATAGACCATTATTTCAAATTTTCTTCTTTTTAAAATTATAGATTTCCCTTTAAGTATTATTTCAGGTGTATCTCACACATTGATTTATAATATTTTCATTATTTTTTAGTTTAAAAGATATTCCAATCTCCCATGCTCCCTAGTGATTTCTCCACTGATATGGGTTATTTAAAAATGTGTAGTTTAATTTCCAAATATTTGTGACTGTTCTAGATACCATATAGCTATTAGGTTTTAATTTATTTATGTTATTGTTTGAGATCCTATAGGATCTCAAACTTGATACTTATTGCACTCTTTATGCCCTACATATGTTTTAACTTAGTCTTCTATATGTGCTGGAAAAGAATGCTGTTAGTATTTGATGTTTGATAAATGTCAGTTGAGTTGACTGGTAGTCCTGTTCAAATAGTTAATATTTTTTGTAACTTTACTGATATTTTTAATTATTTGACTCTATGAAATAGTTTGAAATCTCCAACTATAATTGTTGCTTTTTCTGTTTCACTATAGTTTGTCATTATTTGTTTCATGTAGTTGGAATTTCTTTTGTTAGGAGCATATTTATTAATTTTATTATGTTTTCTTGATTTATCAATATATCCATGAGATATTAATTATCACAATAAACTATTTCCTCTTTATCTATAGTAATACTTTGTTTTGAAGTGTACTTTGTCACACTAGTTTTCTTATGCTTATTATTTGCATGGATGTGTTTTTCATTAATTTATTTTAAAACTATTCTTTTGGCTTTTGTTCTTTAAAACTTGTTCTACTTACTTCTATATTTTGTGTTGCTTCCAGGAAATGGGTGATTAGGTTTCTCTATCTGGCATCCTGAGGGCTGGAGGTAAATGTGTGAACTTATAGGAGAAGAGCAAAGGAAAAATAGAAAGAATTCTCTATACAAAGACTGGAGAAATGTGAAATTCTATGTGAAGTTGTGTGAGTTTAGAGCCAAGACCTTATTCAGAACACAAATTCTTCAGCGGATTTTTATAAAAGCAAATTAATTCAAGAGGAAGAATCATGGAAGATATAAGAGGAAGAGTTACTTATATCCTTGTACAGAAAAATGGCAATGAATGTTCAAAGTTAATTCAGATGGAAAATTGAAATTCTTTGTCTCCTTATGGTAGTTTTAGTGTTTTGTACAGGTAGTTGATACCATCCCAAGTGGTGATAAAACTACTTATATTCAGAAATTCACATTCAAGTGAACTATGAGATTAAGCCAGATTTTGCCTTTTCACTTTAGTTGCTTATTTTTGGCTCTGTGATTTCTAAATAAAATCTTTATATTTCCAAGTGTAAGGTCAAATATGTACACATAATGCCATTCAACTGTTTAATTGCTTTAGCTGCATTAGTATTTGTAAATTCTTAGGATACTGAGAAAGTTAGATGATGTACTGAAGAACAAATAAATGATCCTTACAAATAAGTAACCATACTAGGCAAAAGTAGGAGGAAATAGGAGTGACAAAAATGTTTCTCGGGATAGGTATAAAGACAGATGTAAGTAGAGTCAGCTGTAGTAAAATGCATATAGAAGGGATATGGAATAAGAGAGCTTCAAATGTAGAAGACTTGAGTGGGTGTTGTTACTCTGATAAGAAATTGTTTTATGATCTTTTGCAATCAAATAATTTATCTGAACCATGATTATTCCTCAGTAATTGTTGATAGTTGTTCTACTGTATAGGCTCAACTTACACCGATAATGTATACTATAGTTTTGTGTTGTTAATTGTACCTATTTAGTATTAGCTGTGCATGAGCCACACCTGTGTTAGCAGTTGGCACTTAAAGAACAAATGGCAAAAAAAATGGGAACTCAGAGCCTATAAGGAAGCCTAGTGCTCACGATTTACTAATATTTCAATGCTGAAGAGAACAGTTTTCAATTTCAGCAAACTTGAAAATAATGAATTTTCTTTAGAAGAAACAGTATGTATTAGTCACTTTTTGTCTCAGTATTCAAATACCTGAGAAGAGAAAAATATTTATTTTGGCTCACAGTTTCAGAGGCTGCAGTCCATGGTTGCTGGTTCCAAGGCAGAAATATCATTGTAGAAGGACCTAGTGAAGGAAACCCACTAACATCATGGTAGCCAGGAAGTGAGGAGAGCAAGGAAGAGGCAGAAAGGAAGGAGTCTGGGACCAGCTATAGCCCAAGGTCATACTTCCATTACTCAGCTAGAGACAGAAGTAAGCTTCACTAATTTCCTAGGCATCTCTCCAAACCAAAAAAGAATAAGGTCATAATTCCATTTAACATGATATAAATATCCTATGTACATCTGAAAATGCACTTTTTCCTTCCTCAAAGTCTGAACATTTTCAACATTGCTGAAAAGTCTAAGTCCAAAGTCCCTTTGAGACCCAAGGCAAACACATATCTGTGAACTTCTGTATTCTTCCATAATACAGGGTACAGGGTAAAAATTCTCATGTCAAAAGAGAGAAATAGTTGTAATAAGAAGGAATTGAGCCAAAGCTACACCAAAACCCAGCAGGGCAAATATTAAATCCTGTAATTTCATGTCCAGCATCTTGAGAAAATAGTGGTACAATGTGAGCTCTAAAGGGCTCAGGCAGCCCTTCCTCTGTGGCTTTGCTAATTACAGCCTACATGACCTCTCCTTTGGGCTAATTCTGCTCGCTGCTTGCAGTTTTCCTTGGCAGATATTCCATATTCCTGATGTGTCTAACCTCTTAGGGTTTTCACTGTGGTTTTGGCTTTATTCTCACCACTTCAAACACTGGCCTCTGAGGGGTTCTCAGCAGGGATCTGACCCTGCCAGGCATTGCCTGGGTTCTCACATGTTCCTTTGAAATCTGGGTGGAAGTCTCCAGGACCCTCCAACTCATGCATTCCATATCCCTGAGAAAAACAGCTTATTTGAATGATGCCTGTGTAGGCCATCAGTACAAGCACTAGCTGCCATCATGCTCCAGTGCCTCTGAATGCCTGAAAGACTAAACATGAAGAAACACTTCTCTAGGCAGCCCTGAGTGGGTAGGATGCCCTGGAGGTCTCTGCTGAAGCCGAAACCTTTCAAGGATTTTTATACCCTTGACCTGCGATGGGTGGGACCCAGCCAATCTCTGAGTTGCCAGTAGGGCATCTCTACTGTTGTCCTAGTGCAAAGGACTTGGTTTCCTTTTAATAGTGATAATCTGCTGAGGAAACACACTCCTCTGCCCTCACACATGCTTCTCTTCTGACAAAACTGCAAGATTTTTAATCTTTCCACTCTGTTGTTTGCTCTCAATTTTCACCGTCACTCTGGCTAAAAGAAGCCAGCAATCGCCATGCCACATTCCGTGTGTTGTGTTGCCTTGAAATTTCTCCTGCCAGATAACTAGCCCATCATCTTTAAACTCAGTCTCATGTTCAGGCCCTGAAAATTATATAGACAAGTTCTTTGCCGGGATGTAACGTGCTTGGCCTCTAATCCAATTCAACAGAGTCCTCAACGCCCTTTTAAACCTCATAAATACAGTCTTTACTGTGCATTCCTATCAGCATTCTGGTCTTCTGAGCATAGACCAGAATAGTCTATCAAACTCTGCTTACAGAGAGCTTTTCCAAACTTCCAAATTGTTCACAGAAACCAGTTCTAAAGTTTTCTTCACCACATGCTTACATATAGTCACAGCAACAGCTTCCTGTACCAATTTTCTGAGTTAGCTTTTTGAGAAAAACAACTCAGAGGAGGAAATATTCATTTTGGCTCACAGTTTCAGAGGTGTTGGTCCATGGTCTGCTGGCTTCAAGGAAAAAACATCATGGTAGAAGGACCTGGTGGGGGAAAGCTGCTGACTTCATGACAGCTGGGAAGTGGAGTGAGTTAGAAAAAGCCAGAAACAAAAGGGCTAGGGATCAGAGATAGTCCTCAAGATCATGTCCCCATGACTCACTCAAGTTCCCTTTATGCACTTTATTTATCCAAGCATCTCATTAGCCAGTCAAACTGACAATCAAGATAAATCATCAGATTATTAGAAAAAAGTACAAAGGAAAAAAGGGAGGACCCCAAACTGCCCTTTCTGAAACAACAGTTCAGAGACGATTATCCCTTCGTAAGTCTTCTTGTGAGTGCTCATAATAGAAAGTCAGACAGAGATAGACAAGTAGACCAAAGTAATTGTAAGAAAATGGAATCTTACACGTTTAAAGTAAAAGTTATTGAATTTAATTTTAGTTTAACATACATTTAAAATGTGAAACTTAAATAGTAAAGAAATTGATGAGGTTTTTTTTGCATATTATGTAGAGTTATAAAAGATTTCTTTAGAGTTAAGATGGAAGATTATGAAAGCTCAGGAATGAGTCATTTTCTTTAAACTTCATATTTCAAATTTAGTCATTAATAGTTGATTTTTGTTATGAAAGTGAGGAAACTGATGGTTAATCTTAGCTGTCAACTTGACTAGCTTGAAAGATACTTAGAATATTGGTAAATCACACTTTTGATTGTTGTCTTTGGGAGTATTTCCAGATATGATAGGCAGGAGGAGAAGTCATGTGAGTGGGGAGACCCACCCTGAATGTAGGGGTATTGTCTAGTGGTAACCCACAGCCTGTGTGCTGCATCAGGGTGTTTGCATCATTGAAAGCTCTAAAAGGTTCACTATCACTGCTGGGGACCTGGGTGGAACAAAAAACAGAAGGGGTAAGCTCCCTTGTGCAGGCAAACTCCATCCTTCTTGAGGGGTACATCTTTTCCTGTCATCTCCTGCATATATCAGACTCCAGATTCTAAGGCATTTGAAATTGGACTTGCCCCAGTGACTCTCCAGGAAGTTTCAAGGCTTTCATCTTTGGACTGAGGCTGCATAATTGGTCCTTTTCTTTTGAGGCCTTCTGCATCTTGGAGGGACTAGCTAATGGTTTTGCTAGCTCTCTGGTCTACAGAGAGTCATTGTGTGAGTATCCTGCTTCTGAATGTGGAAACCAATCTAATAAATCCCTTCTTAAAATTATGTATACATTCTATTGGTTCTATTCCTCTAGAGAATCCTGGTTAATAACAGAAATTGATACTTTTCCTGCTATGTCATTCTTTTGCTCCTGCTATACTCAAATTTTGTTTAACTTTTGTTATTATACTGCTAAAGTAACTTTCTCTTCTAAAATCAAAATTTTCGCAATTATTTAGTCCCAGTTCTACATTGAATGTCTATTGACTTCTCTATTAATGCTCATCTATATTGAATGCTCTACTGGTTCATATTATTAGTTCTTATATAATTTATAGTTTTTTTTTGTTTTGATCTTTCTCTGGTCTAAATGGATAAAATGTGTACAAACACACACACGTGTGTGCACTCTTGATGTGGAGTCACCAGATAGCTACTTAGACATCAGAATGCAGCCAGCCAGGACTCAAAGGGTCAACATCTTAAAAAGAACTAGATGCAGAAAAACGACTACTTTTCTCAATAGGGCATTTGTTAAATTTTTTTAAGCTGCAGGGATGAGAGGCTAAGATGTAGGAAATACTTTGGTAAAAGAACAAAATTGTAGGTTTTGACCTGACAAAAAAGAGGGATCCTAATAAACACTCCAGATTATCACTGAGACTCAAAAGTCATGTCCTACCAGTGATGGCAAACCAGACACCAGAACCTTATAAAGACAATAATTTAGCATCTGTTAGTTTCATTCCTGGTTGGATTAAAAGAATATGCTCTGTTTCATCTATTCACCAGAGGTCAGGGAAAACTGTCCGAGGGAACATATTTTTCAGAGCTTCTATTATTTTTCATTTATCTTTTATGTATGTTCCATAAAACTGGAAAATAAATAGGAAAACTGAAAAACAAATAGTAAAAATAAACTTATAGATGTCATGGGTATTGGAATTATCAGGTACAGACAATAACATAACTATAGTAATGTTTACAATAATATATAATAAGAAGGAAAATTTGACTTGAATATAGGACTTTATTAAGGAAAAAAGACGAGTAAAAATTCTAACACTAAAATGTTTCAAAGAAAAGAACAATCTATAAACTCTCTTAGAATTTGAGATTTGAATCAATCATCTCCTGTCATAAACAGGAATCTCTTTTGCTTCTCTTATTTTCTATTTATTTTTTCATACTGGCCATCTTGGCATTCTCTATGGAAAAGAAAATAAGTATTTTCAGTATATTTTAAGAGAGTCACAGTTGAGCACAGAGTACATCAGACTTATAAAATTTCACTCTGGTATAGAAGGAAAATTTACAATTTCACATGATTTGATTTATCATATGGTTGAGAGATTTTTTAAAAAGTCATCTTTGACATTTCTGAAGCAAATACTGGCATTTGGGAGTCTTCTCAAAAAAAGGGGCATTTTCATTTTCACTATTCTACTTCTTACTTTTTGAGATTTTGAATATAAACATTGCCACGGTGATGATATCACAGTTAAGACTTGCACAGCACATAGGAATTGGAAATTTTAGGTTTGCTAAAAACCCTAAACATTGCCTTCTGGTGTCTAATGTATTTCTCAGTGTAGTGTAAAAGAGAAACAGTATCGACTGACAGTGTTGACATCTTCGGTCATCACACAAAATGATCTTGGCTATTTATTTGTAATTTAGTCATTCAGACATTTACTAAGTACTTACTGTGATAACGTCCTTGCTTCTGAGAAAGTTGATATCTAATGGTAGAGGCAGACATTTTTAATTTCAAGGATGACAAAGGTAGTGATGTGAGTATCAGCCGGATGCCTCATCTGACTGAGGCTGGATATGGACTCTGGGGAGGGTCTTCAGAGAAGTCTTCACTGTGGAGAGAGCACTGAAGGAATCCTGAAAGTTAGCAGGAGGAAAACAAAGTTCCTAGGAGGTGATCGGGAAGAACAGGGAAAATTTATGTGTAAAGAAGAGAACAGCGAGATTTTCGGGGTTTGTTTTAGTCCCTTGAATTAAGCTAGGAAGCGGCAATCCAAGGGTCTCACTGAGTCCTTCAAGAACCCACCCCACCCCACTGGACTACTGGGCCACTGGATCCACACTCTCACTCTGTGAAGGTGGCCCTTACCTCCCCGCCCTCGGACAAGCTGTTCTCTATTCTTTCCAGCATCTTCTTCCTTCATCTGTGCCATAGTCTGTCACAAGTCCCTGAGGCTGTTTCCCTGGGAATCGCGTGTGGAAACCTGTAGGCTAGTTACTTCCTTCCCCACCGGAAAGCCCTCAGCTCTGATAAAACAGGCAGGAGGTGGGACATGAAGACATTATGAAGAATTATTAAAGGAAAATTAAGAAATGAGATTGTATAGATACAAGAATGAACATTTTCAAACTTTATTGTACACCAAAAGTTCTAAAGGGCTTAGTGAAACACAGCTTGCTTGGTTCTGAACCCTAAGAAATGACAGCTAGCCCTACTTTAGGGCTGGAGAGGCTTCATAATTTACATTTACAAATTTCCATTCAGATCATGCTGTAACTGCTGGTCTAGGGGGTCCCACTTTGAGAAACTCTGCCTAAGAGGAAGTAAGTTTTCCTTAACCATAAAAAGCTGGATTTAAAAACAAAACCAAAACCAATCAACAAATAAAACTTTGACATTTTTATCTCCATTAGTATCCAAAGATATGATTATCCATAAAAAATACATGGACTTATGGTTTTATTTGATAAAGCATGGTATTAGAGAGAAGGCAAGATGAATAGTTTCGATGGATGAGATGTAATATAGCTCAAAATTTGGAAACTTTCAAATTAAAACTTCTTAAAATAAAAAAGAAAGATAATATAGATTATTAAGATAAAAATTAAATAGACTTTAAAACTTCAGGTCATCCTCCTTTGAATATATTCTTAATAAACATTAGTTTTGAAACAGAAATTTTAATAATGTGATTAGTAGCTATAATGATAAGTGGTGGATGGCTGACCTCATTCAAGTTCTAGTAAACACATAGCTACATATTTATTTATTGTTTGTTTTTCAGGTCTGGCCAAATGCTAGAAGTTCCTGGGTGGAAAATGGATTTAATGAACCAATGGTGGAGACTGGGCATTGTTTTGCTTTTAAAATTCCCCAGATTCTAATGTATATAAAGAATTGAGAATCATAGACGCAGTCATTGAGCTAGAATTAACCTATATTTCATGACAGTAACTCCAGATTTTACTTACTGTTTTTCCTGTGAACCCCACAGTAACAAATATCTGTCTGAGTTACATGTGCCCTAATGAACCAGAACTTCCCCAACTTTGGTAAACAATATTATGCAATAATGCTATGCTTCATTTATTGCCAGCTGGTAATATTTTTATACTAATACAATCATATTTTAATAAAATCATATTTTTCTTTCTAATGAGTTTCATTATATATGCAGATTAGGAAAAAAATTTTAAAAATTACAAGTAATGGCAATGAGGAAGCTAAACAGAGCATGTTCCAGCAGCATGCCAAAAATAATCGAGGTTCTCAAAAACTTGTTGGCCACAAACTCACTTCCCAAGAGGCACAGATCACGCGAGTGCCTTGGTGCCCGTCATCTTGTTAGTTCAATAGAAGAGAACTTTGCTTTAGGGTATGGCCCTACCCAGATCAAAGTAGGAATGACTGCTGACACTGGGTTCTTCCTAAGAAAGCATTTCATTAGTCACTCATAAATCTGACCACATAGGAGATAAATTACTCATAGACTCAGATTCTTATTTAGAATCATAGAAATTACAAGAGAAATTTCATCAATTAATGGTTTGTGCTAACTGCTAATTCTAGGTTTACTTTCCTCAGTTTCCTAGTTTAGCATAAACATGTACAAGAGGCCCAATTAAATGTAAATTTATGGGAAGTGATATTTTAAATATAACTAAGCCCCAAGTATCAAATAGGGCAGGCTAATTTTTAAAAGAATTATTAATTTTTATTTGAAATTTACATTTAACTGTGCACTCTGTATTTTGTTTAGCACATTTAAATCTTATTCCATCCTGTAAGAGAATTTGAAAGTAATAAAAAACAATTCTTTTGAAACTACAATATTGTATGTAGAACATTGTATCTGACCTTTACCAAGATTCTTATTTCATTAGTAAATTACAAAAGCCAGACTTCTCTGTGTTACTATTGTAAACTTAGGAAAATAAAAGTATAAGAGATAGCCTAGACAATTTAGTAACTTAGCAAGTCCCTGCCTCAAAGAAAAAATTAAAAAGGACTTGGAATGTAGCTCAATGCAAAGGCCCTGGGTTCAAACCTCAATACTACAAAAAAAATATATAGGTGAGATCGGAGACATCAAATTTACAGAGATAAAGAACATCTTAATTTTCCATGAAGTTTCTCCTCCATATTTATCAAGATCTCTAAAAACTTGACCTTCCTCTAGTCTATGAGTTTATGACTGTTATGGTTTATGTCTGGATGTCCCCCGAAAGCCTCATGCAGTTATGGGGCGGGCTTCTAGAGTTTTTGAATGATCCATGGTTCAATGCTGGGATTATGGGTGTGAGTGCTACACCTGCCCTGGAGTGGGTAGTTTGTGTACAGTATAAGGGAGGGAAAGATTCTGCTCTTAGCTGGTCCTCCCTTTTTGCTCTTGCTGCTTTTTCTGTCTTTCGCTGCCATGAATTGTTGCCCTCTGCCATGTACCACTCTGCTTTGGAGCCAGTCAGTACAGAATGAGTATTTTGTCCCAGCGAAGAGAGAAAAGTGGCCAAGACAATGACTTTTCATGATTTCATTTTCTCTCTTTTTTCTTCTCAGCCTGGATTCCAGGAGTCATCTTTTAAACCTCATTCTCTAATATTTTCACATTGTTTATACTTACAATCTGTCTAGTTCATGGACATTATCCTGTGAGAGGGGAGGAGTTTTAATACTAGAATTACCTAGGAATCTCTTTCTGACCAAGGGTGCTTGTTCTCGCTTCCTGCCTCCCCTATAGGAAATCCCTAGTCTAATGTCAGAGGTATGAGAAAACCTGGCTTTTCCTCTAAAGTCATCAAGGGAAAAAAGCCAGTCTTCTATGTCTGATTTGCCTTTCTGAATACGGTTTCCATGAAGAAGCCACAAACAGTTTTACTAGCAAAGTTGCAGTTTTTCAGTTATCTCTCCTTAGCTCTGATTACTGAGAGTTAGTTTGATTTCTACTGTCCTGACCATGTTCTCCTATTTGCCTGCATTCAGAATTCTGCACATCACATGATGCCTCCACCTGCCAGTGGAGTGACGTGGGCTGCTGGATGTTTGCAGTGGGTCACTTCTGAGCAAGCACTGACACAAAACAGGCTTCGTGTACCTACAGTGCCTATTAACTGGTTCAAATGTATGGCCACAGAGTAAAGATTAGGAGAAAACAAAATTCCTATGAGGTTAGCCTTAGGCATAGATTTGAAATGAAAAAAATTTTTACTAATTGGTGTGTGTAATGAGTCAGGATTCTTTTTTACCCTATTAGTAGTGGAAATTATTTGTAAATATTGAAAAGGTAAAAGCCTTCTAAAAGCAAGTTAACTTTTAAAATCATGTATTCTATTAGATGCTGTTCTATTTACATGTGGTTGCTATATGTAACATGTTCATCACATGTGTAAAGCTCATTGACACTTAGTGGGGCTAACAGCAGTCTAAAGAGTGAAAGAACATCAGCCTGCTGTGCTTAGACAAGCAAGTTGATTATGTAAAAACACCTAGTTTGAATGCAGGGTTTTCTCTTGGGAGGAGAAGAAGGAGTGATTGAAATCTCTGTCATATTGCATATCTTGGAGTTGGTCATTTGGATGCAGATAAAACTTATCTGAATTCTTTCTTTTATTAGTACATGCTTGCAATACATAATGGATACATTCATCCTGAGGGGTTGGACGAATGGATTTCAGTCCTTTTTACTTTCCCTTCTCCCCTCTTCCATCTCCACATCCCCTTCTCATTTGCAAAAGGTCTGTCCTTCTATTTCCTGTATGTTTTATTTTGTTATTTAAAATACTTATCTTTTGGGTCCCTCAGATAAGAGAAACTATGTGATACTTAAGCTTCCTCTGAACTCTTAAGAAGCAGTTTGCAAAGGTCCCCTGTGAAGCAGCAGTACCCACAGACTGGGACAAGCTGGTCTTTCTAAACATAAGATGTCCGCAGTTAGGAGAGTGTCCCTCACATTTTGGACTTCCATCTCCTTAGCAAGTGGGCTTATGCTTTGTGGTGAGGTTGGCGCAACACCCACAAATGTGGCATTACTGTGGTGCCATTCCCCTGAGTCACTGAATTCTGGTTCTCAGTTTTTACTGAGAAGTCAAACACCCTCAGTGACTCTTCTTCAAGGGGAAAGCCGTGTTTCAGCTATCCTTCTTACGATTTGGGATGGTGTAGAGACAACACACCACTCCAGAATATGACATGTTGGCATCTGAGAAAATGTCAGACGCAGGGAAACCATGCCCATCTTCCCTTATCCCTTTTCTCCTGGAGCAGATCATAACGTCTTCTCAGGAGAGGCGGCCTCCCTTTTCCCAGAGGAAAGGAATATCCTCTCTGACGACAGGGGATACAGAGGAGAGTCTGGACAACATGCCATGGCCCAGTAAGAAAGGTACATTAGTCACCTTTCCCATCACTGAGACACAATACTGAGCCTACAATTAAGGAGGAGTAGTCTAATTTGGCTCACAGTTTGGGGGGATTCAGTCCATGATTGATGGATTCTGCGTGTGGAACAAAGCTATTTAGTTCACTGTGGTTGGGAAGAGGAACAGGTAATAGTGCCAAAGAAGAATGGGAAAGGGGCCGTGTATCACACCCACAGTCACACCTCCGTGACAGACCCAGTCACACTCTGTTAAGCGTTTCTTAATCCAATAAAATTGACACATTGAGATTCATGGTCCAAAAGGTTCAGTTGTGGAGGGGGAGAGGGTAAATCTGAGGACAGCACAGTGTTTTTCATTATGGTTTGTTTCTTAGCCCAAACCCTCATTGGTTCTTTTCCAACTTCTCTGGAGAGCAGGTTGGACTGTTGGACTGGAAACCCTGAAGACAGTGTGGATCACATGGTACTGCCTTGGTAACTCTCAAACATGAGACAACTCAAAAGATAGAACAGGGTAGAAACTGCAGCTCCTTGGAACCTCTAAATCTGGGACAACAGCCAAAGGTGCTTGCCAAATGAGGACTGTTAATGAGCACGTGAACTCCTGTAAGGGTGCTCTCAGAAACTGGTGAATTCACAAAGCAGAGAAATTTGAGTTATTACCACTGGTGGGACCACATCTGCACCCACAGGCTGGTGAGGCCAAGAGAAGTTCTATTTCACTTTTATTACTATGCAGCACACGGAATAGTAATTATTTGTGTACCCATCTGCTCTCCTATAGGCCAAAGGAGCATGTTTTGTTCATCTTTGTTTCTCTAGAATCTAGACTTTGTCTCTAGTGCATAGTAGGTGCTCATTTATACTTTTTTAAAGAGATGAAACAGTGACTTGTATATTAGTATTTTTTGATGATTGGAAAAATAATCATCTGAAATGTAGTTATTTGGTGAGGTTTTAACTTTGTTTCCTTTACTGTTCTGTCTTCCTTCACAGGATATTGCCATGAATATAAATAAGACTGGTGATCAAGCTTCTGCCTAAGAGGAAAATGCCAAATTAGAATCTGGGGAAGGAACCTCCGAATACCTTGTTAGATAGGGCAGTCATGTTTCTATATAGAGGTTGGATGAATGAAAAGAGGGAGTATTTCAGCTAGAGGCTTCGAAAGGCTGACAATGGTGTAGCACAATACCAGCCTCAGTTTATTGTGTCTGAATGAATGTGTTGGCATTTCTAGACAGCAACCTATACATCTGCTTTACTGCGGGAAGAGGGCAAGCCAGGGAGCCAGAAGAGGAGGTATCTGGGTTGTAAAAATAGAATCAGTGTGAGAGCCTGAAGAAAGGGATGTTAACAGTGACGGGCACAGCCACTTACGCAGCTCTGCCACATTCCTCAGAACAAACAGCCATTAAAATCCAAGCACACAAAGCCTGCAGCAGGCTTGGTAATGACAAGCACTGTCAGCACACTATAATTAACATGGGGTAGTACAATTTATAAGGAATGCACTATACAGTTTTACGCCAACACAGAGAGGGAAAATCTGTTGTGAGCCTGCAGAATCAAAAGTAGTCTTATCCCTGGATGCAAGCATCCTTCCTTCCAAATGCTCCTTAATTTATTTTTTTTAACTCACAAAAGCCTTTTTTCACACTGAATTAGTTCCATGCAGGGCAAGAGTGGGCCTTGTAGGTGACCCGTAACCTCCCCTCCCTCTCCCATATTAATCAAGATGGAAAGTCTCGGCAGATTGTCTTTACTGTACATAATTAAGCAGTTCTGAATGCTCAGTGAAACTCAAATGGGATGGCACGGAGCCTGATAATATGACAGTTAATGGGATGAGACCAGCACTTACTCTGCCTCTGTAATAAGCAAAGGCTTTTTGCTTTCCAACTGAGGACAGGAAAGGAAGGAAGTGTTCACAAAAGATAACAACAATTTCAACATAGGGTTGTTGGGTACCTCTCTGTACCTTTTATGACTGTCTCCACAATGGAAAATACACACTCCCTGGAAGAGATTACCTCTTAGTCACCCTTGTCCATGGCTGTACTAAGCACAGTCTTTTATTTCTGCATAACCATGAATTGGTATGAGAAGTATTCCTAGAAAAGAGCTGTAATGAGAAGGTTTATGCTGTTTACTCCTTTTCTCTGCCTCTTGCAAACTTTTAAGCTAGCTGAAATATTGCTTATTTCCCAGAGAGGAAGATGTTTAAGAAAATGAAGCACTATTCTGCTTTTAAAGGATGGTCAACATAAGTATTGGTCATAAAAAACCATTTGCTAGGTCTGTAGCTTTCCTCTGTTGATGCTCAAACACAAAAATAGTATCTCTTTTCTTTACTTAAAGAAATTGGGTAAAATTACCATTGAAGTACAGAAATACAGTGATAGAAAGCAGTTGTTTTCAGTCACATAATCTTGGTATCACAAATTAAACATTCTCATGGCTTTGTCCATTGAAGAACTTAGTGAGGAAAATCTCTATGCTGTATAAGCTGTGAGAATAACAGGCATAATGTGGTCATTAAATGATCCTACAGAGGAGAAAACACATCAGACATCCATCTGAGAGGCAACTGAGCAGTGCTCCGAGTCTGCTGTGTGCTGTGAGACAGCTGTGGATGCAGGAACCTGGAGGAACAAAATCCGATCTGTAAATGAGGAACAAGTCCTAAGGACCAGTTTACCCTTAAAAGGTAATTGTCTATGGAGAGATGCTGAAGAGAGAACTCCCACTATTTTCAGAGGGGAGGAGGTAGGTGGCCAAGGTAGACTTGGCTTTACAGAGAACAGATTTGGAGGTTGGGGTCCGATTCTGGGCCTGGATGCCGACCTTCTGTGCTTCCTTGATTTCCTAAAGAATAAACCAGACAAGTCTCTTTCAGTGCTGTGAGGCTTTCAAATGCAAGGGAGGCACTGGAGGCCTGATGGGTCCCTGAAATTCTACTTTTTTTGGAGATTGTTTCTTCGCTTAGAGAGAGCATCTGGCTCCTGACAGTGTTTTCCCTGGGGTTAGTCAGGGATATAGGTGCTCTGCTCTGCTCCGTGGAGTGGGTCTGGGGACTGTGAAACCCTCTGTTTTTGAAAGGTACAATTTGGAGAACTGAAAACCTTCACTTCCTTTCCATAAGGATGAACAGAAGTCCTTTCATTCGCATCCATCATATTTTATTTCAGATTCAGAAACCTTTTAATTTCAGCAGAAATCTCAACATATGTTATCTTGCTCCAAAACAGCAAATGGTGGCTTAAAATATATTCGTGCATTTCAAAGTGCTCTCTCTGCAAACAATATCTATATTCTACTCATGGCACATATTTCACCAATTTTGTTGAGTTTTTTCTCTCTTCTTTCTGTTGCTTTAAACCATGCAAGCATGAAGCAAATGTAAAGAGAATTCAAGAGCATTTTGTAATTCTTGAAAGGTTAATTGCACTATTTATAGACCAAACTGTAAAGCACAAACCCTCAGCGTGACCCTTCAGGGTCACTGTAGTAATAGCAACCTCAACGGAACCCTGACCAGTCATGAATTACTGTCTGTGATACTGAGGATGCTGACAGTTCAATCACAGCGCTGTTTCAATAGAGAACTCCATATATTTAAAGCGCTGATACTGTTTTCCCTCTAAATGACAGCCTTGACAGATGGGCCAAAAGCACCGCAGACGTTTGAACAAGGAAATAGAGAGGGAGCCTGCTGGAAGCTGGGCTTCATGCAGCCAGCCGAGAATGATGAATAGAGTGTGATTGTGTCTGACAGGTAGTAATATAACTATTCATTCACCATAGAACACCTGGAGCACACTATATTAAATGGTACAAGATGGAGAGATTCTGTGACAAGAACAGGAAGTGCGAATCCCAGGCTGAGTTCAGGTACAGCCATATAAGGTCAGAGGTCAAGCAATATAAACTGCCTCGGAGAAGGCTGTAATTAAATTATTTGCTTATTAAAGTGTTTCTAATGTTTTGCTAACATGTTGCCAGGATCATTGCTTCAGCATGTCTGAACGCTTCAAGTAAGAGCAGCTCCCCCACCTCTTTTGACAACTCTTTTGTCTAGGAGAGAGTAGTTATTTCTTTTCTAATCTGAAGTCTCTTTCTCCCTGTTTCACCAGAGTTGCTACTGTTCCAGATAGTAGTCCTAGAAAAACCTAAATAAAGGTTGACTGGCCGAAGGGTCACCCTTTAGGAAGAGCCCCTCTCCCAACCCAGTGCGGGTGTGCTCCTGCGAGGGTGGACCGAAGGCCAGGCGCTGCAGGGTGTGGCACTGGTGGACTCTCCCAAGTGTGGGGCAGAAGCAAGAGCCTGGAGAGCTGTGGGCCACTCAGAGGGAGGGAGAAGGGCTGGCTCTGTGAATGCTCACCTAGTGTCTCGGTGTCCCCCAAGTCCCTGGAGACGCTGCGGACCAGGGACAGAACTGTTTCCAAAGAAAAGGGCTGGGATGGGCAGAGGGTAAATCAGAACAAGTGCCCCTTCACTTCTGCTGTGCATGTGGCTACCTATTTCTGCACCTGCTTTTGTATTAATTTTTAATTACCATGTGTGACTGTCACATTCTGAAAGCTTTATTCCCAGGGAATATCATATCATAGAGCATGAGTGAGCTGATTCTTTCAAATGTAGCATTTTAACTTATGTGTGAGTGCGTTATATATCACTTATATATGGAGAAGTAACATAAAATGCCAGAGCTAAGATAATATTCTGTTTCACAGTGTATGTGAAAGTACACACATTCATTTCACTATTTGTGCCCCTTAATATACAGGAGCCTACATTGTATCCCAGGATGTGTCTAAGATCCTTGGGAAAGGAAACACTTGGTGGTAGCTTTTACATTGGCAAATGTTCATCAACTGCCACCTTAAATTAGTTTTGCTTGTCACTTTCTTTATTCACAGGATACTGTGACAGCTAAGGAAGGTTACAGTGCTGCCATGGCTGTGCTATTTGGAGGGTCCCTCTGGGAGCTGAGATGCTGGTCACTTTTGTCTTTTCACATTCCATTTTCTCTTCTTGTCTTTGAGGCTGATTTGGCTGGTATGAAGATGGCTTTGACAGCAAGCCCATTGCCCTATGTACCCAACTTCACAATTTCAGATTTGCCTTGCTCATGAAAAATACATTGAAAATAACCCTTTTCCAGTCTACTGCAGAGTGAGACCGTGGATTAACACTTATAGAGGGACTTTGCAGGTGACCTCTCTGATTAGCTATGCAAAACAAAACCCAGTTAAAGCCCCCTCAACCCCACAAGGTCCCCCAAATCTCACCCTCCACCCTTTTCACATTCTTCTTTTCCAAACCTTATTACTCAGCTGTTTTAATTACTGTTGGTTACTGATTTATGGGTATATCTGTGTCTTAACTTGTGCCTATAAATCTCTCTATATTTTATCATATTCATCTTATGAAAGAGTATTTAGTAGCTGTTAGTTCTATTCTGGCCTAAAAAGCATGTGCTTTGAGAACTGAGAAAACATGCAAAATTCTGTTGTATGGGTCTCATAAGAGGCCCCATTGTAATAAAACCTCTCATTTTTTTCAGTCTCGGTGAGATTTCTCTTACTCACTAGTCTTTGTCATGGATATTTAGTGCATCCATCTGCTTTTTATGAGCAGACAACCCAGTGTGTCTCATTGCCTCTCTACCTTCTTTTTAAGAAAATTCTACTTTGTTTATGACATTGTGCGCAGTCATTGGGTGGCCTTGTCTCTAATGAACATCCTTTCTCCTTCTGGCTGGGAGCTTACACAATGCTTCGTGCTGCCAAGAAGGGGAAAGGGGCTGTTTTGCAAAATAAGTAAATTGGATTATCCAGTGTGTAAAGACATGCTCAGTCTTTTCTTCCTCATGTAAATCAGGAAAGCAATTTGCTTGTGTAGAAAAATAACCTGCATCACGGTTCACAGTTCTCCCATCTTGGCTGGAATTGGGAGTTCATTATAGGTGAGGAAAGGGAATTTGTTAGCACCCATACGACTGGAGACAGTAATTAACTAATCTGCTTCCATTTTTCTGCAATTTAAATATAGGTACTGTGAAAAATATTCTGTTTGGTAAGTTGAAATCTTTCATATTCATATTAAGATAATAATATTAACTGGGCCTCTAGACTCTTTAAGCTGCATTAAAAAACTGCAAATTTGCCCAATAATTTATAATTTGTGTTTAATGCCAGTCAGACATGTGCATGGCAAGGACACATTAAATCTGGATTTTCTTCAGGAAACAGAGGGTCAAGGTTGCCACAGTGCAAATTGGGTATTATTTGAAATAGGAGTCTACATTACTTCACTTGTGCATTAAAGAAAACTGCTAATTTTTAAGAACTGTTTTCATCTCTTGAGAGTAAACCAGAAGTGTGGTTAAAATTAATATTAGCAATTTAACAGTCTTGGACACTCATGCTGATTACGGCTTGTTTAATCATTGCTAAGAATGAGGAATTATAGAATAGCGGGGAGAGGAATCTTAGCAGTCAATTTGTTTGGTTTTGTTCTCTTGCTCTACACATGAAGCAGCCGGTGTCACAATTTCAGTTTACAGTGCTGCAGAATGTTCAAATAGAGAGAGAACCCAAGTTTGCCTCGTCTCAGAGCAGGCCGTTCCACTTGCTGAATTGAGAAAGAGTAAGGGATTGAAGCAGCCAAATCTAAGAGATACCATGCAGCCCTGCTAAGGGTCACACGATACACTCACAGTGTTTAGGCACTGTTTAGTGTGCACAATGTGCATAGATAGGTATGAGTCATACTTATTCTTACCAATTTTCTCTTTTAACAATGTCAAAAGTTAGCAATTTTTAATTTAAATTTTTGTAATTCACTAGATTTGCTGCAAATCCTCAACAGCTAGGCAGAAGAAAAGCAGAAGAAAAATATGTAAAACTTCTCCCATTGCGAGCATTGTAATCTGCGACAAGTGCCTTTCAAAAGAAGAGTGAGAAATGGAAGAGGAGGAGGCAGAAGAGAAGAAAAAATAATAAGAATAAGATAAACAAGAAATAGAAGAAGAAAAGGTAAGGAAAGAAGTTGGAGAAGGAGTAGAATAAAATAAGGAGAGAAAAGAGCGAGTCTAAAGGAAGATGGATAAAAGATCAATCTTTGTACCCTTGTTTATTCCACATAAACCTAACTAACTTGGTTAGTTTTTCTAATCTTCACTGCTGAAATTAGTGCACCTGCAACCCATGGTAGCTGTGTGTAACTATTCTAAATGGGAATGAGTTATAATGTTCCTTGGCTGCCTTTGATGTGCTGGTGCTCATGTGTGATGTCTCAGGCAGTATTTATAACCAGGTTATGATGGGTACATGCATTTCTAAGTGGTATTTGCAGGACTCCCCGAACCAGCTAAGGCAGTAGGCTCTGAAGCAAACCACAGTATCCCAGGCAGAATGAAATCAGTGCTATAAAACCAAACCAAGCAGACAGCCAATAAAAAGGCAGAATCACATCCTCCCATATTTTTAATATATACAGGCAAATTTTAGGGGGTAAACTGAAGGAAAAGCAAATTTAATGAGGCATTTTACTTAATATTGTACTTGAAAGTACAAATAGCATGCTTGTAATAAGGGAGGAAGGAGAAAAACTACTGGCAAAAGAGAATTGTTCTAATACCTGCAGCTAAATATTCTGCTTGAAGATGAAACGCTACATTTTGGAAAAGTGCTATAGATTGGATTTTTTCTGCAGGTACCACTTTAGGACACATCTATAGGATTTATTCCATACAATAGGGGCTTGCAGTCACTGTGTCAGGATCCGCCTTGCTTGGGCATCAGACTTCAATTAGATAATGACCATGGCAGGGAGTGAATAGCCAGAGAGCCATTCATCTTCCTCTGCACATGACAGTGTAACCGGTGTTCCTGACACTCCGTGCACATTGAATTAGGTCATTGCTGAGTTTGTCAGCCTTTGAGAGTCTGTGCATTTACATGTGATGATTTCACAGCCCCCCCTTCCCTCCTCCTTTTCTCAGACAGCGTCTATTGTTCTGGAGCCCATATTGTACTGGGATCTGAATTTATGTCCACGGATTATAAGCAAGGGACACTGCCACAGCCCATAATCAGCTCATTAGCATTCTGGTCATGTGAACCAGTGTGAGTACAATTTTCAATGCCCTAATGTGACAGGTAATCATAAATTAGTATTTGCTTTAAAACAACAGCAGAGTACACAGCCTGCATGCTGAAGGAGAATGCCTCAGTAAGTAGTGCAGCTCTGTAATGAAGTGGGAGCTCATTAAACACATGCCATCTACTTCACTGAGCTGCAGAGGCAGCAAACAAACCAAATGGAAATGTTTCAACAGAACCCTGCAGTCAACCAGGACAAGTTCAGGTTCATTAGATGTGGCACAATCTACAGGAATTAGTCAGAGTAATAATTAAATAGTTGCTTGCTAATTTATCATTTTACATTTGTTACTACATTTGCATAATGTGCGTCCCCCATCTCTGCTTTCATTAAAATGCTGTCATCTGTGTGTAAAATATAAAAACTCTGTGTGTGTTTTAAAAGACTTTTCAAAAGTGATCTCTATTTAGCAGTTCTTTGGTGATAACCTTACTGTTTGCCTCAAATATGTAAGCTGTGTCTTCTGTTATAATACTAGTTTTGTGCCATTTAACAGGCAATGCTTAGGAGGTCATTTTAGGAGGCACTAAAGACTTGCCCTTAAGCAACGCGATAGTGAGCTGGGCGAAGTATAAAGCCAGTAACCAATACTGCTAAATTAGCCTGCTGTTAGAATGAGCATGGCATGCAACTTTGCAATTTCATTGTCCAAGAATAACAGAACCATGGAGTGAGACTTAATGCCCAACAGAGGTCAGGAAGAGCTTCTCCGTGGATTCCTGGGGTCCTGTTGGGAGGACCTTGAGAAGTAAAGCTATATGCTCTCCTTTTGTGTGACACAATTGCCTAAACCTGCCGGAAAATAGTAAATTTTGGTTTGCTTAGAGAGGAATTTAGATTTCCTAGCAGGAACAGTGGGTCCACAGAGCTGCAGCGTTTGCAGAGTGTAGGCATAGTGTTGGAGGCAGAGGGCTGGGAAAGCCCTGTTTAAACGCGAGGGAGAGCTGCTGTGCCTTGTATCCTGTGGCCCTGTTTGGGTCGGTTCATAATGTGGTGATAAATTATTCAGTGGAACAACACAGAATAGAGACAATTTTTCAGGGTGTTAATTAATTATGTTATTGTTATTGATATGAGGTGCCATTGTAATGTAAAATAAACTACAAATGTGTTCTGTTCTCTCCTTCTCTTCCTTCTTGGAGAAGTTCAGTTGCAGCAGCAGCCAGGAGTATATATTTTGGGAAGCAAGTGTAATACTGAAAAACTGGGGCTTTGGCCTGAGAGGGAGAAATCAGGAGCGAGGCAAGAACAGCAAACTGTACTTATCTGCCAAAGTGTGGTCGGAGTTGGAGTGAAGCTAGAGAATACACTACGTTTCCCTCTTTGTCTTTGTTGGGACCGTTTGAACACCTAGTGACTTTAGGAGTGCAGACCAGTTAGGTAAACCTATAAACCTGTAAGTGTATGTGGGTCATGTCTACCTTCTTGGTGTACTGTGAGAGAAGGTGAAGACATTCAGCAAACATTAGAGGCCAATCAAAAATGAAGACATATAAACTGAGAAGAGATGTGAGGCACATTATGTTTATTACGGAACAAGTAGGCAGTGGAAACTACCATTCAGTGTGTTGGCAAGGGCCATTAGCATTTTCTCAGGAATCAAAATATATGCCTTGTTGTAAAGAGTCTCAGAGTACATATATTGTTTTGTGTTGTCAGTAAATTTAGGGTAGTAAGACATTCACTTTTAACAGTGTAAAATAATTCTCTGTAGTGTTCGTTCAAAGATGTTTTTCTGCCCAACAACATCTTTCCTTTTGGTAATTGTCCCTCCCTTGTCCAGGGAGGTGAAAGCACTTGAGCCCCAAACCCATGCCTTAGGAGAGCACTACTACCTGAGCTGCCTACCGGAGTTTTGCATTCACCTGGGCACAGTGATGGGTCAGGCAGGGTACACAGGAACCAGCAGGCAGCTAGAACCTCTCCTAGGAGTCCTCATGGAGCTTTGAAAGAGCGCTGTATTTCCTGGGACTGTTAGCTGGGACGTTCTGAGCTGCCGCAGTGTCTCTTCCATCCCATGTGGAAAGAGCTTGTTTAAGAAACAACCCCGTGCAGATAATACAATATCTATTGTCAATTTTCTATCACCTTGTCTGAAACTCTGTATTGCTTCTATTGTCTGGGTGTTGCTTTGTTTATGTCTGTTTGTTTGTTAATGTGTTTTTGTTCTTTATCTTTACAAATAAAAAATAAATAAAACTTGCAAAAGATTATAAAAAAAGACTGAAAAGAGAGATACAAGAGAGAGTGAGCTGATGTTTCCCTTCTTGTTAAGACATTTCATGTTTGTTTTCTTACACTCATAACTGAAAGAATCCTGAATAACTTAGTTACCCACACTTAACTGTTTTGGTGGGAAGGGAGACACAATTGGTAGCAGTAGTTTGTAAACTTATAGCTTGCTTTCTTTTTCTTTTATACCCAAATCAACTAATTCTGGTTAGTTCTACAATCTGTATGAGTCCTCTAAGTAGTGACAGTTTATAATAAAAATTATTATTTTAGTAATAGCAATAAAGAGAAACATCTGTAATACTACTGAACAACATGTAGTATTTGAAATAGTGTATCTGTGGGTTTGTTTTGAGAAAACTCTTCACTTTCCTTGCCTCTAATTCATCTTTAACCCTGTCTAGAGTGACATCTGTTCTTCTTATGTCATCTTCCTCAGGAAAACACCTAGACTCCATAGACTTGGGGAAGCCAATCCACCTGTTGTATGGTTTATCATGTCCTTCAGAATTCTTATCAGACTTGTTGCTTAAATTTCCCCCATACATTCATTTGACTAGTATGTGTTTCTCTTATCACTAGACTGAAGTTCTTTGGGAGCAAGAACAGCATTTTTTTTTTCCTACCACTGTATCTTTAGACCTAATATAGTGTCTAGAACGATGGGAAGATATTATATATATGTATATATATGATGTGTATGTGTGTTTATGCAATTTATAATACTTATAGAATTGTTGAATATATTACTCATAAAATTTCTAGATTAATTTCAAAAATCTGCAATTGAGATTTTCTTTCTTTTTTTTTTTTTTTTGGTTTTTCTCTGGTACCGGGAACTGAACTCACGACCTTGCGCTTGCCAGGCAGGTGCTTTGCCGCTGAGCTAAATCCCCAGCGCCCTGCAATTGAGATTTTCTTAAAACTTATTTACATTTCTCAAATGATTCAAATTTAGTTAATTAACATTGTGAGGATGTCAGTCTTATAAATACCAGTGTTGAGTTAATATGCAGACTTGGAAGCTAATGACTAAGCAATGACAGGACTATGTAACAAATAAGCCTTGCTATGAGATGGGTCAAGTATCTCTCAGAAGCAAGAATGCTACTAACTTAGCCTGAGCCTGGGTGAGTATTCTAAGAAACAGAATTGGCATTGGTCTGAGTGTTTTATCAGTGAATATACTGATAAACAGTGAAGACCAGTTCCAGTAATTCACCACTGTTCCCTAGGAAAATATGTAAGGTTATTTGAATTAGATCTAAAGAATACCTTATTTGACAGGCAAAGGAAAAGGCAAGGGGGTTTCTGAAGCCTGGGTGTGTTTTCAGCAGTAGTCATCCCACAGCGATATATGTGCACCCATGTTTATAGCAGCACAATTTGTCATAGTAAAATTTGGAAACAGCACAAATGCCCATCAACTGAGGAGTGGATAAGAAAAATGTGATATTTTTATACAATGGAGTATTACTCAGCTATAAAGAAAGATTACCTTGAGACTTTTATAGATAAATGAATACAACTAGGGACCATACTCATAAGTGGAATAAATCAGACCTGCAGGTGTAAACACTGTATTGTCTCCATAGTGTAAGAATCTGAAAGAGTAAATAAAACTGATAGGTACAATAGATATTGTGAAAGGGAAACAAACGGCTTAATAGGAAAGAACAACTCAGATGAGGGAAAGAAGAAAAGAAGGAAAGAAGGAAGAGAAATATATATATGCAAACACAGAGAAGATAGCTAAGATAATAGTACTTCCAATTTTTTTTTTTTTTTTTTTGCGGTACTGGGGATCGAACTCAGAACCTTGTGCTTGCCAGGCAGGCACTTATGCCATTGAGCTATGGCCCCAGCCCTGTACTTCTAGTTTCTATTGGTTTATTGAAAGGAACAGTTAATGTTTAATTGTTTGATCAATCTTGCATGCCTATGTCTGGTGATCTGAGCAATTACTTTGAAGATAACAATAACTAATACAACACCCTTGTTGATTTCTTATCATCTTGTTTTGAAAGTATGTGTCTTTTTAAACAGCTTTTGTGTTGTTTTATTTTTGTCTTTGTCTTTGTTATTTTGTTTTTTTCTTTTTTCTTTAAAATAAAAAAAATTTAAAAATAGAAGCTACAGAGAAGTTAGAAGGATGGTCCACAATGCAGAGAAAAGACGGAAACAACTTAGATTCTCTCCTGGACTCTTGTGGCTCATGGGGAGGGGAACTGGGCTCCCCAGAAGCAAGGTTAGAGCCCAGAACTGGGCAATGCAGGGAGAAATGGCAATGGAGCTCATTCCTTTGTGAACTGTGAAATTATCATGGGATTTTCCTCCAAAAGGTCTCCTTCCATGTGTCAGGCAATAGGCAGAGAGGGATTTGAGTGTAGATCTCTCTCATATGTCACCAGAGTGCCTACTTAGTCAGGTGCTGTTTCAGAAAAGAGTTGGATAATTAAATCTGGGACTCAAATTGCGTTTAAATATATGTCATAAAACATTGAACCATTTTTAAAAGAGTGTTCATTGTTTAATATTAAAATTATATGCCTAGCTACCTGAATTGTAGAAATTACATTTAGCTTAATAGTTTTCAAAAATTAAAAAAAAATTACAGGTAAGAAAACTCAGTCATCATTGACATGGAAGATGATGTTAATCCATGAATTGATTCATTTGTGATTTCTCCATGCTATAATCTCCTGAGGCCAGAAGTTCCTGAAATCTGTTTTCATCTTTTTAAAAATGCGGTACAAGGGATCAAATCTGGGTTTCACACATGCTTGGCAAGTCTTCTACCACTGATCTTCATCCCCAATACTCATCTACTCTTTTTAAAAAATACATTTCATTATCCAAATAATTTTCTTCTTTAATGATTTTATATTTTGAATTTTCTGATGTTGATAAAGTCAGTGATTTTCTTTTGACATAATTTTGATCTATCAACTAAAAATTATATATAAAAATATTCCTCACCTAATGTCCTACTTGTTTAATGACTGGTTGGACTTACAGCTGAGTACTACTGTTTGGATTTATGACTTGCCACTCAGACTTATGACCTATCTTTTTTGTACAGTTCTGTAGATCTGGTTTACAGAGCCTCAATGTCTTTTTGTATGGCACAGCTTGCTTACACAGCACTGTAATTTTTGCTGATTGTACTATACTATATAGTACTATTGTTTTATGTTCTGTTGTACCTTACAGTACTAAGATTCTCAGTTTTCTGGATAAAATCTGGATTAATGTTATCTCTTTATAGTTTTGTGGATGTGAGGAAGATAAATAAATTGGCCACTACCAGTAATTTTAACTTCAAAGGAAAAGTAATCCACAACTATAGAATATTTTTATTTTTCTTGTCTATGTGCAACCAAAGGGAACTGTGTGCTGGTCAGGAAGTACTAGTTGTACCCAGAATCTGAACATGTAACTAGGAGTAAAATCTCTGCTTACTTGGAAACATTGCTCTGAGAACCACTCCAACGACTCCACTCCATCAGTACTGAACCAACATGCTGGTGAGGTTCCCTATCTGTCTCTGGCTCAGGAATCTTCACTCATCAGATGGCACAGAAACGCATTAGGGACAATTTCAGCGCAGTATGTGTTGTGATGGGAGCAGTGAGTTAACATCTAAAAAAATAGAGAATAGAATTTAATGATAACCGATCATGAAACATAGTACTGGGTAGAATCAAACATTATTTTTACCCTAACGGCCAGGGTCTCCCAGTCAGTGTGAAGTTTCTCTAGTGCTAATTTAGTCTATTTGAGAGCATGAGATAAGATCAGAGCAAAGGTCATGATTAATATCTTTAATCTTTGTATGTGACCGTTAGCACAGATATACTGTACTTTTATATTTCTTTCTCTGATTATGTATTTTCATTTTTAATCATCCCCAAATGTTTTTTTCATAAGTAGGACATTCATTGGTCTCACAAATAGTATATAATAAGTGATAATTACCATTTTTGACAAACCTAAACTTTCTAAGTAGCTGACATTTAATGTATAGGCTGTGGATTCCGCCACTGTTGCCAAATACAGATCAAAAAGAAGGCTGGTCATCATCGTTAGCGGGTCAGTTAGCAGCACTGAATCAGGACCACCACTTAACCTTTATTTGTTGGGGGGAAATGTTCTCACCGAAGAATTTGCAGGATGACTTTATAAACTTTCCAAAACCAGGATTTACTGAAGAGAGTTAGGCTCAATCTGATTAAGTATATTCAGTAACTGGCCAGTTATTTTACAGGTCTGGTTGAATTACACATCTGTGTTGTACATATTGGAGTCTAAATGATTGAGTTAACCAGCAGTATAGAACTTCTTTGCTTTATTACTGCTCTCTCTTTTTCTTCTGGGGGATGTATTATACGTGTATACATTGTAGGGTAAAATCAATGTCTCCATTTCTTTTAGTGTACACCTTAGTATTGGCCAAGTGTTGTAATGTCAATCCTTGTTCCTAAAAAAAAGTCACGAATTTCTTGATGTCCCGGGAAAGCAGATGGAGCTTTTGGTCTTAATATGTCATCCGAAAGACCCTAGTCAATCAATTCTGCTAACCAATTTATCTGCCTTCAAAAGGTGAAGGACTGAGTTGAAACTTTCGAGATTGGAATCTCTAGTTCCAGGGAAGCTTGAGTATTTTGACCCTGAGGTCTCTACTACTAAGCCAGTCCTCTAGCATCTGACAGTTCATATTTGTTGAATTCCATAACCTTTATCCTAGCCCTATTTCCCTGTGAAATGTGTCATCATTTTTGTTTGCTCCTGGAATGCACAGCACACGAGGCAGAATATATCTGCTTCTTAGTAGTGGCAAAGCCACAGGAACCCTGAAACTTTTGTGACCGAAATGACATCAGCAAGGAGCTGAATGTGTCTACATTAATAGTTTTCTCATGGGTGAGTCTGTCTAAATTCACAGTATCAACCACTGAGAAGCAGCAGTTCTTGGTGATTTCTCTGTGTATCTCTAGGCAGATAACATGATGTTTTTGAATACCCCAGTCTCTCAGTTCCTTAACCTTCTCTTTTCTGATTAGACCACTTGCTTTGGTTTAAATGTATGCATCTCTCTCAAATTCATACGTTCAAATTTAATCCACAACATAAAAGTTTTAGCAGGGGAAGTCTTTGGGAATTGATGCACTCATGAGGGTTCCGCCGTTATAAAAGAGGCTTCATGCAGTGTTCACTTCCTTCTGCTCCTCTTCCTTCTGCCGTGTGAGGGCACAGTGCTTGTCCCTCTGCAGAATACAGCCACAAGATGCCATCCTGGAATTAAAGGGACCAGGCCCTCAACAGCCACTAACCGCCAGCAACTTAATCTGGGAGTTTTAGTCTGAAGCACCACAAGAAACAGATTTCTGTTCTTGTCTGCTCACCTGGCAAAGCTTCCTCCTGAGTGAATCCAGCTCTGATCCATCCAGCTTGTGCCTAGTCAGCTGAGCTTGGTCAAGAAAACAAACAAAAGACCAGGTTCATTATTGTCACTTTATAACACCTACCTCCTACCTCAGGCTGGCTCTGAATACTGCCTGGCAGTCTTACTGCATTTCATTTTCCCACTTCCTAGATATCTGCTTATGTCTTCTCTGTTTCTTCAAAGCTCCAATGACTTATCCTCTGTTGTCATTTTCAGCTGTCAAGTATGTTTTGTATTTATCTGAGAAATAAAGCACAGGATTTTTAAGAGCTCCCACTGGTACATTATCCCGTTTACCAACCCCTGTGCCTGTATACAAGTTCTCCCATGCTATTGTTCTAAGTGAATTATCCGCACTACCTGAGCTCTTCTACTTGTGAACTAGATCCCATCCCTGCTCACTCATCATTTCAACATTTTCCCACTCTTTCCTTTGTGTCATCATTTTTATCTTTCACCTCGGTTATTCTCATCAGAACATACATGTTTTGTAAATTTCCCTGTCTTCAAAAACTCAACTCCACATACCTTTGAAGTTTTGTCCAATTCTTTGCTTCCTTTTGAAGTAAAATTTCTAAAAAGTTTTGTGTAAACTCACTTTTGTCCCTCTTCTCCCATCTCTCTGAAAATCAGAGGATCACAGCTTGGCCCACTGGAATTCCCTCAGACTCCACTGATCAAGGTCACCCATGACAATCTCCACTTTGTTTAAGGAGCTGAGCATTCCTGCCCTCGTGGTTTCTGGCCCATCATCAGTGGCAACCGTGACCAATCTCTCCCTCTCCCTGAACACTTTTTTCTTTCGCTTCAAGGAGATCACAGACTGCTCACTTCCTTCTGAATTCACAGTCCTTCCCTGCATCCTCTATACTAGCTCCTTCTTACCTGTGTATGTCACACAATATTGTACCCCAGGAAATCATTTGAATATTTTCCATTCCAATAGTCCTGGCTGCTTTTGCCTTATTTTTTATTGCTAGACTTCACTTTTTTAGTACAGCTTTAGTTTTCAGAATAACTGACCAGATAAAATATAAACACCTAAGTCTAACTTTCCCACCCATGCTATTCCCCACCCAACACGTTTCCCCTGCAATTAATATCTTGCCTTAATGGTATATACATGATTTATTATTATAATGCCTTTTCCAGAAAGGACTACTGTTCCTGGCCCTTCTACAATGTGATACAGGACTATAGTCACCAATATTTCTGTGCCTTTGCAACATGCTTCAGGGTGGAATTGGCACTCGAGAGGAGGGGAGGGACATAGACAAGGCAGAAGCAGATGGCAGGCCTGAGCTCTAAGACTATTGTACCATGGTATGAACAACCAACAAAAGAGAAACTGCATGGGGGAAGAAGGATTGTGGTATTAGAGTCCCTGAGGGAACATACAGTTAAAAAATAGAAATTTCAACTAGCAAGCCAAGAATCTGCTTTGTGATGTGACTACATCAGACTGAGTCCAGCAGGAATTTTCTGCAAGAGAAAGCAAGTGAGGGTAGCCCATGGCAAAAACATTATAATTAAGGAGACCATATGTCTTCCAGGGCAGTCCCAGTTTATACCTATTATGGAGCATTTATTTATTTATTTTCCGGGAAAATAAATTTATTTATTTTCCTTCCATTTCCACAGTGTCCCAGTTTGGGTGATACCTGATTTGGTCAGTTACTTATAACTCATAGGACAGCAAAGAAAGGTGGATAACCTCTGGAAATGGAAGCTCCATATGCAGTATCTGTGGGGTGGATCCAAACCGTCTTCCTGCTCACATTGGATTCCTGGACTGGTAGCTTGGATGAAACAGTGGGACCAAGTACACTTCCAGGTACTCAAAACTCAAGGTTATTTAGAGGGTTAGAGAATTGCTGTTTAGAAAAGAAAAAAAAAAACCTGTAAGAGTAATTAAGGACAGGAATACAGCTGAAATGTTTTAGAATATGAGAAACTAAGCCAGAATTCTGAAAGAAATGCTATGGCAGAGGGTCATAGCAGAGGAAAGCTCTATGTCAGGGTGCCAGGAAGCAGAGATCAGGGAAGAGTGAGAAGGAGATGCACCCTTCTAGGTCATACTGAGTGACTCACTTGTAACCAGACCCTAGCTAACACACACTCAGCTGTTGAAACCATTAATGGGTGAATCCAGTGAGGAATGTAGCCACCCACAACCACCTTCCAAAAGCCCACATCAGAGCACAGAGAGTTTTGGGGTGACTTTCCAAAGCTAAACCATAACAGAGGCAGAGAGCACTGAGTCTGGATATGAGGAAAGCTCAAAAGATATGCTGACCAGGCTGGACCAGGGAGGCAAAGTTCTACATTTCTGTATTTGTAACCTTGTCTGTGACTGGGTAGGTCTCAGCAGGAGTGTGCCCGAGATGGCTGCCTGCACACAGGCTCAGCCTAGATCATGTTGGTAGCTTGAAATCAGCCATGCTGGAAGTCTTTATTTACTCTGTGGAAATAAGCAAATGATGTAAATCAGAGCTTACTTTCAAAAAATTCTTCCATGGAGCCGATTGTTAAGTATAGAACACCACTGGGTCTTATACTGTTTAGTGATGCAAATCAGAAATTCACATGTTGATTTGCTTTGTTTCTTTATTCCCTCCAAACTGAGCTCTTACACTTATCTGTCAACTTGCTTTGTTGACAGAAAGACTGGTTTGACCTTACTGTCTAGAGTGACTGAAGGTCTGTCCCATTAGAGTACAAAGGCCCAGGATTGAATTCCGAGTCTGAGCCAGGCATTTCTGCCCTGGGGATGTGCTCAAACTCCAGAATAACCCTGTCTTCAACTTAGTGTCCTGGGCATTTTGTTGCTTCTGCACTGCCAGATTGTTTATCTGGAAATGAGCAGGTTGGAGAAAACACTAGTGTTGCCCTTCCAGGATTTCATTGAATGCTAGGATGCCTGTGGTTGGTAGACAGACTTATCATGCCAATCTCTCAGGGGATTATTTCTGAAATTCAGAACTATTTCAAGAAACTCAAAGTCCTAAAACATCCATATGAGTTTGATGAAATGCAGTTTGACACTGATCAAATTTTGCCAGGACTTTAATCCCAAAGTATGTACTGATTCTGCGTACAGCTGTTAACCATGCTCTTGATGTTGTTTAAAACTGAAAAAAAAAAAAAATAGGGACAATATGGGCAATAAAAAAGAAAGTTAAGCATTCTTAGAATAAGAAGTAGGACCCAGACTAACTCCAGGCCTGTCACACAGTGGAGCACCATCTGCATTTGATGTAAAGAAGAAAAAGACATTTATGAGATGTAAAAATCAATGTTGAAATATATGTGTATCTAAACTAACACTTAAAGAGACAATTAACCTCGTAAGTATGGCCACATCTAGCAGATGTCAGACTTTGGGAGAAGCAGCAAGGTGACTAGTTTACTGAAGACTCAAAATAATTAAAAATGCTAGAACGTTAAGGAGCAATTTGATGTCATTTGCTTTTAAATTTAGTCATTGGGACACACAGTAATTATTGTTGAAAGCTCCTGGAGCTTCGGAGATGGGAGCATTCACACCTGTCCTTCATTTTGCTATCCTGTATGTCCTTAGAGTCACTTGAGAATAGTGAAAGTTCTCTGAGATTTCTGATGCTGAGAGGGCTCTTGGGTGGGAGGAGGACTGATGTCAGAGTGGGCAAATATCGGTTATTCCTGCCTTCCATTTAGCTATGTGAAATTCTTCCCAGTTTGGAGAAGCATGAGGAAATATGTGAGAGAAGTCAGTGGAAGCCACACCCTGTTTCAAGTACCTACTTGTATTTAGGTATCTAGTCATTTATCATCCCTATTTTATTTTTAAAAACACTTTGATGGAATTTTTAAGATGCAAGATACAATACACTCAACATAGAAGAGATTAAATGAGGCAGTAAGAATAGAAAGGTAAGGAATATTCGAACCCTACTTTGTGCACATCTTCTGCATGCCTGAGATGGCAGATACATGGTGCTCAGCCCTCCAGGAACACTATTCACGGCAAAACATGATTGGCTCCATGTCTTCCAATGTCTATGGAAGTGAAACAAACCACTTACTCAGAAAAAGCGACCTATTCTGCCACTACGAAAGATTTCTCCTCTGGGTCCTCTTAGAGCGCACATTGTAAAGCACTGAGCAGCATCCTCATCATCAGGCTTAGCTCAAGGGTCAGGAGGTGTTGTAAGGCTTTCACTTAGAATGTTTCTGTGTGTGTGCTGACACCACCGTGCCAGAACATAATTTTGGAAACAAATTTAGATGGGGAAGACTACTGTGATGCAAGTGGGCACAGAGATTTCTGGTAATTTAGCTTAATATAGGAACAGATTTTAAAGATTTCAGCTGAATGGAGAAATGACAGAATAGCCTCCAAATCCTTTGGACAATTCTCCAGTTCCGTAACTATGAATCTCTAATTTGTTTTTCAGGTAAAATTTTGATAAACATAGTAGGGCAATAAATTAAAAGTTAGCTTCCTTGCTAGGTATCTGGAATATAGAGACCTTTTAAATACAGTCTTGCATCTAATTTTGTCTTACAAATTTGCAACACTAAACTGAGATTCAGTTCAGTTTGCTGATATCTTCAAGGTCACATAGTTCATCAAAAGAGCTAGTGAAGTTGTATAGCGAGACTTTCTTGGTCCTTGGCGCAGCCCAGGAAGTTTATGTTTGTATTCCCATGGAAAAGTTATTGGAATTCTTGTGAGTTAATTCCAATCTACCACTTCCAGTGCAACCCATGTCTAGAATAAAGACACTAATGCATATTTGTATTTATGGGGAGCCAAGTGGTCCTAAGTGCAGCCATAATGGCTATGCAGAGCAAAGGTGTCAACCCAGGGCTGAGCCTGGGTTTTATTAATTCATGAAGAAAGAAGTGGCTTCAGAATGAGTGACTGTGACAATGGTGGGAAGCAGGTGAGTGCTGTGAGCTGGGCTAGGTAGGAGGCCTGAAATCACCTCTACAAATGCAGAGAGAATATACAGAAAGAATAATCTGTATAACACAATTGTGATTGTATCTGCTGTTTTGGGGTCAGTGCTTCAGCTCCAGTGTGTAATCTCTCAAGCCCCAGGAAGTCATAACCTCTATCTTGAGACTTGGTCCCAGCTAACAGTGTGGAGCACTGGCTCTTCATCCCACCTCATCCAGGTTCACACAAGGGAACAATGGGGGGCAGGGCGGGTCAAGGGAAACACGCCTGCCGTCTTCAAAGACTACACATCAGCACCTCGACTGGGACTGGACTGATATGCATTGCTTAAAGCCAACTGAAGGGATAAGGAAAAGTCCCAGCCAGCTCTGTACACATCAGTACATGGAAATAGGGCCAGGTTCAGCCAAAAGAGAGACAATTGCTCCTCCTTCAAGGAGAGTCGCCCAGGTTGGTCCTCCACAAAGTTGAGTTTAGGTCTTCTTTATTCCTTGACATATGAACCTTCTGCTCCTGCATCCTGGATATTTGGGGATTAATGGGAATTACCCCAAATGCAGCGTGGCTGAGGCTGTGAGAACCCGCTCTCTCATCTTCTCCGGTGCTAGTGCTGGGCCTGGGACACCTCTGAAAAATCACACCTGGCAAAGTGTGGACTTTCTGTCCTCCATCAGAGATGTGGTGCATCTGATATGTCTCATAAACTTCTCTTAGGTAGACATTATTATAACATCATACACAAAGCTATCTGAAAATGGAATGCTTCAACACTTGCTTAGAATGACCTTTTGGGAACACTGAAGACGGAGGAAACTGGAAAGTAAAAGGTGACAGTTGGAAAACATAACATAGGTGATGTTACTCGGCGTGGTCACCACAAAGCACAGGTAGTGTTTTTCCTGTGGGATCTCTTGGGGTATTTATAAAGCAAATGAATCTTGGGAGATGCCACAAGACATCTACACTATGAAGGGCTCTCAGCCCTCTCACAGCCTTTTCTTTGCAGAGGATCTTATAGGACAGCTATTGTGTGTGATTAAGTTTGGAGGTTTCCCTAGAATAGTACTTCTCAGTTGGAGCCACTTGGGGAGTCTTCAAGCATGTGAATTCCTGAGCCTCAAAGCAGAACATTGAGTTGGAATTTTGGTGGTGGAAAAAATAAGCATTTTTCAAAACTCCCTAGCTGATTCTAACACATAGGCAATGCTGACAGCATGCAGAGGGACTCCTTCTCTAGTGCTTTGGAGAGGGACCAAAACATCATGGATATGTTTTCTCTTTTCTGTCTTGGAACAAGGTCTTGCTAAATTACCCAGACTAGCCTTGAACTCATGATATTTCTGCCTCAGCCTCCAAACTAGCTGGAATTGCAGGTGTGTGCTACTATAGGGGCTTTAAACCATGAATCTTGAAGAATTTTGGCCTCTCTGGCAAAAGTGACAAAGAAGGAAGCTGTATCAAGGTCTTTATTGACATAATCATTTCACACCTTTTTAAAAGATTTTGATTATTTTTAACTATCAGTACCTCTTGTCTTTCCTTCCAGTCTGAGTCTTTAATGCTTAGTATATATTTCTTGTCTTGTACTGCTTCTAGTTAGTCTATTCCATCATATGTCAATTAAAATTCTGGCTTTTGTCCATTACATTCCAAAATACACTCTTACTTTTAAATGAGATACTAGGGATTGCACTGAGAGCCTTTCCACTGAGCTATACCTCCAGCCCTTCTTTTGTGTTTTATTTTGAGGCATGTTCTTGTTAATTTGTTAAGTGGCATGCTCTATAATGATGCTTTAGAAATCAGCAAGATACAACCTAACAAATAAACATTCTCTGAAAGCCTTTGAGGAATACTTGAGGCTAATAGAGAATTTACTAGGGAAAAGTGATCAAGCATCCCATCTGAGACTTTTGACTTCAAATATGAATCCAAAAGTACAGGAAAATGAAAGTTGAGACTTTCCTAAATATGAGTCCAAAGAGAGGGAGAATAGAATCAATCATGGGATTTGTTGATTTAGTTTGTTACAAGATCCTTGGAAGAAATAAATTGAGTTCTTGAGGTATATAGTCCTGTCAACCACAGAGGTTGGAGTGAATTTGGCTTATAATGTCTCAAAGAAGCCTGGTGTCAGAACAATGGAGAAAAACAGTAAGAAAGCAGAAGGGACCTGACAGGCAAGGGGCAATGAGGGCCTTGTGCTGAGAAGAGAAGCCAGTGTGAGTGCCTGTGAAGGGCAAATGTGAATCTCAATCTGCCTGAGAAATGTTTTAGCACCACAGGCTTTAGAAATGAACTTCATCTGTAAAGGCAGATTAAGAGACAGTGAGTTATCAAACAGTCAGTGGAAAGCAAATTGAACTTAACTGAAATAGGCTCAAATTGCACAAAATAATTCTCAAAAAGAATCAGTAAATAGGCTGAAATAGAGAAATGAACCGTAGAAAATGACACATTAAGGCTCATTAAAAGTGATGCAGAACCTTTTTCCTTTCCCCTCCCGTTGGTTGGTGAATGGGGGAACAGAACGCAGAGAGAGGCCAGTGGGAGGGGGAAGGAAGAGACAGGAATCAGTCTGGAAGTCTGAGGGGTGGAGTTTCTGGAATGTTCTGTGTGAAAGTGGAGGCACTGGCTCTCCCATTGTCTTAGTCCATTGCAGGTGCTGTAGGGGCAACATATATATGTGAATATATTCATTCAGTCTCAGAGTTCTGGAGACTTGGAGGTACAAGAGAGGGGATGTGGCAGAGTCTGTGTCCTGGCTTGCAGTGGCCACCTTCTTCCTGAGATCTCAACTGGAAGAAGCGAGTAAGAGAGTGCTACAGGGTCCCTGTTACCAGGGCACTAATTTCATTCATGAGGACTATTTCAGGGTATGAATTGCGGAGGGATCTAAATATGCAGACTGCATCTTCCTTCTATATTGAATGAGCTAAGGAGCACTGAGTTGTATGTTGCATGTTCTGAGGTTCTGCGGTGAGGTGAATTGTGTCCCCTCAACATTCATATACTGAAACACCACCTTTCAGTCCCTTGGAATGTGGCTACAATTGGAAATAGGGCAAATGTAGGTCAAACTGGGCAGGTTAGTAGGTCAAACTGTCTTGATTACTTTTCTCTCATTGCTGGGACAAAATACCTGACATCCAAAATTAAGGAAGGAAAGGTTTAGTTAGCTCACAGTTTATGGAGGTTTCAGTTCACAGTAGGCTGGCTCTAAGGCAGGGTGGCACGTGGCGGAAGGCAACAGTTCATGGTAGCAGAAAACAGCAAAAGCAATAAGAGCAAAAAAGGAGGAAAGGCAGAAGAAAGCCTCTTTCCCTCCCTTATGTTGTATCCAGACTCCCTACGCCAGGGCGGGTGCAGCACTCACCCATAATCCCAGCATTGGACCATGAATCAGTCATAAACTCTAGAAGCCCGCCCCATGACTGCATGAGGCTTGAGGGGACATCTAGATACAAACCATAACAATCTCCTAATCCAGTACAACCAATGTCCTTGGAAAAGGAAAAATTTTCTTTCATCATTTTTTCTACTTTCCACTTCTGGTAAAACAAACATGGGATTTGCATATGGTCAGGGGTGTTCTGGTACTACTTGTTAGATAATCTGGTTAATTGTGAGTGTTTTATACTCTTATTCTGGGCAGTGTCTTTAGATTTACCTTTGGAATGAAACCTTTATGTCTAAATATATCTTTTTATTACATTTTATAGATACCTCAGTTGCACATATGCTAAGGTATGAGAGAGATAGTGTAAAGAAGAAATATTAAATTATCACAAACAAAAGTCAGAATGTAAGAATACATTATTTCTTTCCTCTCACTCTGTCTCTCTCTGTCCCCTCTCCACCTCTTATCTCTTTGTGGTACTGGAGATTGAACCCAAGGCCTTGCACATGTTAGGAAAGTACTTTCTCATTCAGTTATGCCTTCAATTTTCTTTCTTTTCTTTCTTTTTTTCTTTCTTTCTTTCTTTCTTTCTTTCTTTCTTTCTTTCTTTCTTTCTTCTTTCTTTCATATTTTGATATAGAATCTAGCTAAGTCATCCAGGCTATTCTTGAAATTGTGATCCTCCTACTTCAGACTTCCAAGTAGCTGGTATTATAGGTGTGTACCATTACACCCAGTCAGAATATATTATTTTTTGTCTATATGATAGAATGTTACATTTCAACATGGCTACAAAAAAATTAACTGCAAGCCTAAGAGGAAAAGAAGTCAGTGATTTGATGATTAACTTTTGTATAAAATGTGCAAGTCTAGTTTTGAAGTCTTTATGGATTAGAATGTTATACATATTGAAGATCAAGATAAAAGAGAAAGATAACTACGATCAAGTGGAGCTCTTTCTCTAGAGATAGAAAAATCACTCAATAGGTTGAAGATTAAAGAAGACTAAAGACCCACTGAATTAAACAAAAAAAGACTACATAGCATAAACCAAAGTGAATATTGAATTTTAACACAGTTGTCAGTCATATTATTTTGTATTTTATCTAATTTTGAATGTATTATTAAGAAAATACCCATTTCCAGCATAAACCTTAGTAATAGTTTTTCAATACCTATATGACTAGACAAAGCTTGAAGCTATGTGACTATTTCTGCTAAGGTAGCAAAGGGTGAGATTAAAAGATTTCTTTTTTTTTGTTTGGTTTGTTTGGTTTTTTTTTTGGTTTTTTTCCAGTACCGGGAATCAAACTCACAACCTTGCGCTTGCCAGGCAGGCACTGTGCTTCTGAGCTAAATTCCCAGCCCCAAACATTTCTTGATTGTTTGTCCACCATAGGTGGCCCAGTGGTAGAAGAAAGGCAAAATTTCTTTCTCTTTCTGCCCACCTAACTTCTGTTCTGCCTTCCACCTGATAGCCACATGACACAGAAACTCTGTGTTGAGAAAATAAATCTACTGACTCCCACAAACCACACAGAGACAGAAAACATGTGCTTCAAAGTATTATATTTAGAACAAAATAGGTTCTAGGACCAGCTCTCCCACTTATCTGTGGGGTGACCTTGAGAATTTAATGCTTATTTGCTTCAGTTACAAAATGGGGGTAACATATTTAAGAGTAATTGTAAGAATTAAATAATATCCACTTACCAAATGGACACCTTAGTAATTGATATTATTGTTACCCTTTTAGGCTCACCTATACGAGGCTGATTAAAGCCAAATATTACATTTAAAAGGAAAGAAAATACTGAATGCTAACATCATCTAGTAAATCTCACTTTTTTGTTCATGTCTTGGTTTTGGTTGCAGATTTCATTAAAAATGCATTTTACCTATGAGGATCATTTACCTAAAAGTTTTTCAAATCTTTTCCTCATTGTCTTTTGAGTTTGCTAAATTTGTTCTATTTCTGAGGCAGAATCATATGATTTCCTGGAGAGTTTAGGCCAATTACAGAGTTAAAAAGTCCACAAATTAGTATGAAACAGTACTGTTGCACAACAGTGAGAACCAATTCCTTGTGGCTAAGTCATAAAAGCTGATATAGGTTCTGCCTGATACCTTGATACACTTATTCTTGGAGCCCACACACCATGACATAAGAAAGCCAAGCAAGTGTAAAGAGGGGACACTGAATGCACCTAGCCCCTGTCCCAGCCACTCTCCGGCCCATACCGGGCATCAGTGATCAGACATGCAAGTGAGTGAGCCTTCCAGTGATTCAAGCCTCCGGGCTTTGCTGTGCCACTGCTGATAGCAACCGAAGCTGAAATGAGGGGTCTCCAGCAAGCCCTGACCAAACGCAGATTGGTGAGAAAAACAGATGGTATTGCTTTAAGCAACTCGTTATGTTTTGGTGTGATTTTATCATAGGGCAATAGAAAACTCAAATAGCCTCCACATTGCTACCAAACCAAATATGCATTTCTTCTTCCCTTTTTGTTCACTGAGTACGTTTCTAGGAGGTAGTTCTGATCTTTGATACCTTGTTATGTACTGCTACATCTAAACTGAGTAACTGTTAGTCTCCTTTACGCCTCTTCATGTAGATCCTTATAATATTTTGTTACATCTCTGTTCATCTAAATCCTACACATTCTTCAAGTTTTGTAATTAAGCTCATAAACCGCACATCCATTGTTCTTTCTTTTTCTTAGTTCTGGATCCAGTAGCCTGATTTTCTCTCTGAGAAACTATCTCTTCTTAATACTTTATACAGATACTTCAGATAGTCAACTTTAGCCTGCAGTTGAAGGTCAGCAAAGGACTCAGACCCATGTCGTTGGCATAATCTGTCTTACTAGTCAGTAGACTTAATTGAAGTCCAATGGGACTTTTCCCAGAAAAAATTGTCCAGTGGCACCTGCTAAATTTTGAAGTTGTCTGTCTGGAGCAGAGTGTCCAACACAGAGGCAGAGCCTGCCTGAGAATTAAACCAACCTCTAGGACAGCAGAATCAGACATCAAAATTCTCACAGCATCGGGATTCAGCCATGCTTAGAGGTTAGTCATCCCTCCACCCATAACTTCCTAGTTTTGCCAACCAAATAGTTCCTATTTTGGCTGAAAGCCAGTTTGAGTTAGATTTATATCACTTGATGACCAAGAGATTTCTGGGTTGTGTAGATTACATCTGAGTCAGTCTGGTAATCCTGGATGCCTATTTCAAGTGTGAGTCCATGCTTGGAGTTGGGGTGTGAGCGTTGCTTAAGACAAGGTCCATGAGGGCTCAACCTTATTCATTATTCCTCCATTCCTTCTGTGGCATTCGTCATGATATCGTTTGGTTACAGCATTTTCCAGAGGCATTTTGCAAAGACAGGATCTCTTCACTCTATCAGATTATACAGAGGATATTCACTTTATATGACTACGTCAAAGTACAAATATGCCAGGCATATAATGAATATTTAGTAGATATGATTTCCTTTCTCATTCCCCTGCCACCTAGCTTGAGTCTTGTTCATAGCTATCAAATCAAATCTATATGAGTCAATATTTCTAAGTAATACTAGTAACAATTATAGAACAATTATAACATGTAACCAGACACAAGTTCTATCTCAATTAATTCTCACAATACCATTGGATTGTATTATTCTTTCTTTTGTATAGGTGAGAAAAAAAAAACAAATAAAGCTGGAGCACTTAAGAATGTGTGCATAGTCTCACAACTATAAGTTGCAGAATAAAGGCTCTCTCTCAGATTTCTCTCACCGCAAACATTTAGCTCATAGTCACAGCACTGTATACAGTGCATGGGATTTCCTGCTTGACAAACACTCTAAATACTTGTTCTGAATTAAGGTAAACTGACCTGTTGAGAAATTCTTCAGTGCATGGGAAATCAGCCCTGAGATTAGTGCAGTAGTGTTGCCCAGGCCATGGAAGCTACTTAGCAGCACTCGTGGAGGTGGATAGGATAAACAGAAATTTGGAAGGCATTGCAATGAGCCAAATAGCGTGAGCAAATTGTTTGAGTTTGTTCTTTCCCCATCAGCCACAGATGTGAAGAAAATGACAAGAGTAGAAATTGCAAAAGCCTTTGCTAAAAAGTGCTGCAAATTTGGTGGCTGTCAGCCAGGAAAATGTACCATCCCTGGTTGTCACAAGCGCATAGCGGAACAAAGAATCTCAGGCTGCTAGGAAAGATGATAGGACTGAAAATAAAAAGCTTATGAGGAAATGGAGAATAAGAATCTAAGCATGGGTAAACAGAGATGAGAGGGCCTTGAAAGTTTCAGGAAGGCCTGTTCTGAGTTTGCATGAGTAAACGTAGGGAAGTATGCTATTGGCAGACCTACGAGGTAAGTTTCCACCCCCACCCACTCAGGAACTGAAGAGGCTTGCTATTAAAATTCTGATGGTTTCTTGGGAGAAGGAAATGTATTCATAGGCAAATTGAAAAGGATGACCATATAATCCAATTTTTTGTTATAGTTCAATGAAAAATTAAATATTTATTATAGATTAACAATACCCATGAAAGAGGCAGATTATTTTCATCTTAATTTCCTGGTGGGTCTTATGTAGAGTCCCTTAGAGGGAGCTATTTTCTAGCCTGTCCTGTGATTGTGAGTTGGAGCCATTAGGGAAACACTGGGGCATCTTGATGTACCTTGAGCTACAGAGACTGGGGAAAGAATAGGAGAAGGGCAACCTGTGCTATATGTCATTTGTATTTCAGAGCCTCACTTTTCACATCCAAGTTGTAAGCCATGAACATGTCTTTTCTGGTGGTCTTTTGCAGGTTTAAATGGAGAAAGCAGGTGAAGTCCTCACTGCACAGTCTCAAGCGCTGATGTGCTCCTCACTGATTGAAGAGACCCGGGAGGGCACGTTCCTCTGGTTCACTCACTGCAGGCGTCCAGTGCCTGGCACGGATGAACAAATACATGTCAAATTCAGTGGCTGCCTGTTTGCTGTGCATTTGGAAAGATGCACAAATAGGTTTTCTCTCCATTGTATTTACGATTTGTGCAAAGCAAATACTTTTCCAAGATTACTAATATGCCCCTAAGTAACTTAAAAAGATCCTGAAGATGAGTTTAAATAGCCATCGTATTTAGTGATAGAAGCAGAGGGGGCAGTGGGTTCAACTTTCTCTCAGGAATGACAGTTCTTTCTAATGAATATACTCTGTCTATGGACCATGTCTTGGTCAAAAGGCACATATATAAGTGATAATTTGCCTCCTGTCCTCTAAGAGTGCCAAGTAACATGAAAAAACACATCCCTTGAACACCATTCTAATTTGCATCTGTTCCCGGAGGGAAAGAGAACAGCCTAACCATTGAAATTTGCTAGGTTTTGCTTAAAACCATTGTAATATTGCTAATTGCAGTTTAGTTCCAGATTAAAAACACCTCTTCCCAAAAGCCATCCTCAATGTGCATGATATATAAATATATTACAAGAGTGTGAATAAGAGATACCAATTGCATTACTAGAAAGATTTTTGAGGGCTATGGTGGAACACACGAATGCCAGCTGCAGGGAAGGGAAGGTGGAGGAGGGGTGTGGTATGGAACAAGCGCTAGGAGAGAGCTTTGTGCAAGGAGAATATTGAGGATAGATGAGATAACGAATCCACCTAATTCTTTCAGAAGTCCTGTAATGAAACTGTTGCTCTTATTTCATAGATAATATAATACTTCAGATTTAATACTTGCCAAAATTCATACTATTTCTACTACACCAGCATTTTACAATTTTTGTTTGTTTTGTTTTGGGGCTATCTATTCCTTTCACAAGATTAAATACTTATGAACCTAATAATAGTTATTTTAACTACTTTCATTTTTTGCATAATAAATCATTTAAAAAAATTTAAAGTATTTTATTAGGGAATATAATACTAATGTTCATATTACATTTCTTTAAGAATAATTTTAATAATCTTTAATTATATTTATAATCTATAATTAACTTTTGTTCATTTAATAAATATCACACTGTTTAATGTACTGCAAAATCTTAAGAAAAATCATAATTTGGCCATAAATAAATTTATGAATCTTATATTACCTTCAATTTAAAGATTGAACCAAGGGGCTGGGGATTTAGCTCAGTGGCAAAAGCTCCTGCCTGGCAAGCGCAAGGTCGTGAGTTCGGTTCCCAGTACCGGAGAAAAACCAAAAAAAAAAAAAAAAAAAAAAAATCTTTGCTGGCAAAGATTGAACCAGTAATAAAATATAGATTTAGTTTAACTCTTGATTATGACATTATAGCAGTTTAAAAAAACTCCTTTCATACATTGTTTGGAAGTTTTTAATTTATCATTCAAAAATCAGTTGGTTGGTTTGATTAATTTCATATTTTATTTCTAGAAAGTATTAGGCTGCTTATTGCAACCATTTACCCAGAAGTAAGACATTTCAGATGTCAGTGACCTTTATTCCCAACAAATAAAAAGCTCAATCAGTTATGTCACTTTCTTTGTTTAGCATGCTCTTTATTAGCCAAGGCTTCTTGCTGGCAAATATTATAAAGATATGCATGTGACCTTCTGATCTTATGAGCAACACGTTACAGCACACCTGTCTGCTTAGGTTGCTACAGAAGTACACATTGACTTAGTATAATTGCCTTATATGTTTTGTATGTTATTTGGCCTATTACTCTGGTTTTCAATCTGTATATATGATAATTAACTTTATAAGGACTATAAGTTAAATAAAACTAATTTGATGCTGGAAAAATAAAAAAGCTTGGAAGGGAGAAGGAAATTGAAATGTGCTATGTGCATGTGCTTGATCCCTACAGTGAATGTAATCACTACAAACATGAACCAATAAAAGTCAAAATATAAAAGAAAGAAAATACCATAGATTTGGTAGTTTAAACAACTAGGATTCACTTCTCATAGTTGTGGAGGCTGGAAATTCAGATAAAAGAACTGACCAATTCCATTTCCCAGGGAGGGGTCTCTTTCTGACTTGTAGACAAGGACCTCTGTGCCATGTCTTCCCATGATGGAGAGAGAACAAGCTCTGATTTTTCTTTCTCTTCTTATAGGGGCATAAATCCCATTATGAGAGCCTGATCTTAGGATAATGTCGTCTACACCCAAACAGTGCACTGCCCTCCCATACCATCATATTGGTGGTTATGACTTGGACATGTAAAGTTGGCGGGGGGCACAAACATTCAGTCCATAACAGCACATTTGCAGAAATCTTTGGTTTGCAAGAGGGGCCCTACTTTACCTCCTGGGATCTGCACTGGGACTCCTAACAGGGTGATGAGTCTATGGAAGGTGTGTTTTCTCAGAGCCCACTCGCTGCTTTCCAGGTGACCCCAAGGGTGAGCAGTCTGCAGTCAGAAGGGCTGGGACTTGAACTTGGAAGTCTACAGGCATCACACAGAGGGCACGAAGTGTGGGGAGAGCTCGCTCCCTGCCTCCGTGTCCCAGCATGAGGACACAACATGCAAACTTTACCTTCCAGGTTAACAAGAAAGTGTCACTGTGCAGGACAGAGGGTGGGACATATTTGAACAGCTGGTTAGGTTGAGTTGTAGCATTTGAGTATTTAGTCACTTGGTATGTGGGCTTCCATTTGCAATTTTGCTTCATTTTTCATAAATGTTAGGGGTGAGTCTGACAATCACTAATGCCCCTCATCAGTGGGTGTTTTAACTTGAGTTATTTTTATAAATTCTGCCTTCGATATTAACATTATAATTAAGCAATTGTTGGCTGTGATGACTATAAACCGAGTAGTGGGGAAATCACGATGGTGGCTATCAGTACTGAGAAGAGCAGTAAACCAGCAGAGCCCAAAGTGTGATTTTCAGAGTCAGGCGGCCAAGTAGCATGAAAAAAATCCTTTGAACATCATTCTGTTTTGTGTCTGCTCCCCCCGCAAAAAACCACATAGCAGTTGAAAATTGCTAAACTTCACTAATGGCCATGAGAATTCGTTTGATATACACCACAAGTCTCCCCAATTGCTTCATTTTGAAAGAAAAATATATATGTAATAGTAATTAGATTCATCAGTTATAAAAGATTTTCTTTCATCTCTCATTCCTAGTCCTATTCCCAGCTGCCCCTCTGATATACTTGTCACATCTCCTGAAATTTATGCTCTTATAAAGTATGTAGTGCTGTTTTGGGCATATAATTTTAAAAATGCATGCATATCTCATTCCTTTTCTTGACTTTTCCACTTAATATTGTTTTAAAAATATATTCAAATGCTGTATTGGTTGATTTTATTGCTTCTCATTGCTGCATGGGGTTCATAGAACACATGTCATCTTCTGCTTACCGGTACCCCCAGTAATGAGTACCTAGGTAATTTTCAACTCTATATTATCACACACAGGGTATGATCATATCATGTGTGATCCTTAGTAACCTAGCTGATTGACAAGGGGTTCTCTGCAATATTTACCCAGGAGTGGTATTGGTCGTAGGGCCTAAGCCTTTTTATTTCATTAAATATTGCTGGATTGTTTCTCAGAAATGCTGAGCCTATTTTAACTTCCATGAGCAGCTTATATGTGCTCTCATTTCTCCGCATCTGCCTTAACACTTGATATCTTCTACTGTTTAAAATCTTCCATTCTGAGGCATGCATGTGGTATCACATTATCGTTTTTGTTTAATAACACCTGTTATTTTAACTTGTACATCTCCATGCTATCATTGTTGAAATATTAAGAAGAATTATTACTAAGGGTTATTAACAAAATTGTACTTTCCTTTTTGGACCTCATGTTGTTTGCTTATTTAACTTGTGTCTGTTTGGTTTTGTGTGTTCTCATCTTCAGTGGCTGATTTAAACTTATTTATTCATTGCTCAAATAATTTTGTTTGTATGTCTGCTGTGTGTCAGATATATAAAAATAATTTGTCATTCTTGTAAGGTAGGAAGTGCCAGCATGTGTGTGTTTCATTTACAAAAGGACATTTGTTTTAAATGTTCTGTTCTTGTTAATATTTCTCTTTCTTCACCATTTTCCCTTCCTTTATTCCTTCCTCCTCTGTCTCCTGTGTCCTCTCCTTTCTCTTCTCTTCATTCTTCCCATTTTCCTTTTTTCCTTCTCCTTTTATGTTTAACATAACACTATTTTAAGAAATATCTATCTTAGTTTACATGCAAACCACCTAAATTAGTTTTTACTTGAGCTTTTAGGCATGTCAAACTTTTCCAGTAGAGGATTCTGCAGCATCTTCCTTTAGAAGAGAGTGGAATAATTGAGAGGAAGCAGTGGAAAGATTAATGGTGAAACAATTTTGGGATGATTTTCTTTGTAAAGTAAATATTTCTTTGGCATTGGGAGAAATACTGTTTAAGATGTACTCATCCCATTTGTGTAGGCAGACAATGTCTCTGACGTCAAAATGAAATCAGAACAGCTGGTAGTCTAATAAGACCATCTAGCTGTGCAGTGAGATCTCTTTGTCACTGGAGATTGGGGTGCCCCTTTATGGTCCTCAGGAGAAGGCTTGATCTTGATGCATACTTACGTTCATTTATGATCATCTCTGGTATTTTTCATGCCCATGTCATGGCCTTTATTTTGACTTTCTTTTGTGTTGCCTGCCTTTTATGCTACTGCTTAGCATGCTAACTTCCAAGCCATCTTGGAAGAGTTCTGAGGCAGGGGGGAGAAAGGGAGTTCTAAAATTCTGTTAGATAGCTATCAGTTTGCCAGTGAGCATGATTTTGAAAACTATAACTATTCTCCAAGTCAACATTCCCATCTGAAGACAGTCATGAGTTTGTAGAGAAATCCTTTTATTTTAATGTGAAATTAAATTTGCAGAGTGAAATCTGTTTCCTGTATGCTGGCAGAGCTGCTCAATCTTAAGAATAAGGTTCAGTAACCGGAATGAGTTGTCCCCATCTCTTACCACTGAAAACTGTTTTTGCGTTTGATTCAAATAACAATTTAGCTTGTGGCCTCTCTTCTGTGCATTCTACGGGCTCTAACTAGTAGAATTTTATTTTAGAAGAGAGATGAAGATTTGTTTATTAATAAGGACTTCTGGAAAACAAACATCCAGAAGAAGCAAAAAGGATAGTTAATGTAGGCTTATTGAGAATCCATTTTAAGTTATTTCTTTATTTTCATATCTACTATAAAAATGATTCATCTTTCCGTAGATTGAGGAGGTCCTTCTGGGCACCTGCATGATCTGGGCAAAGCCTGCCCTGTATTGCCAAAAGTGGGCAGGCTGTCAAGGTGGTGGTCAGGCGCCCTTTCCTGCTGTTTTCTCTGCTCAGCTTTCATCTTGTTAGTGGCTCCCCGGGATTCAGCAGTTAAATTCTGTTGGATTTACTAGTGGTTCCTACTTTAATATGAATGTGTTTATGAGATACTTCCTTCAGGTAGTATTTGTGAGGACAAAGGGGTCGGGGAGAAGTAGAAAAAATACGTTGGTTGTAGCTTGGGACAAGAAAGGTTGCCGAACTTCTTCCTACATCTGGCTCCACAACTGAACCTATGTGGTCTATCACTCCAAATTGTTGCCTTTGTTTCTTATCAAAATATAATGTGTTAGCACTGCAAATGGAACTAGCTTAGATTTTTACTGTCCTGGATTCAGGTCTTGTTGCACCTCTTGTGTTGTTTCTGCTTTTTATAAAATGAAAATAATAACATTTGCCTCACAAGGTGCATCAGTGTGATGAAATATGGGGAGGTAATGCTAATATTGATAATAGGTTCATAAAATATTTTCCTATTGTCAGAGTTTTCCCTTGGAAATGGTAATATTTTCAGTATGCCATGGTGGAGAATTCATCCACTTGCCTCAAAAACTCCCCCAACAGCTCCTTATTAGTGTTTTGACATATCTGGTTTGGTGTTTGACAGCCCAGAGAACCCTCCTGTTATTGCTGTAGCTGTGGTTGCTACTTGTCATGTTTTACGACATTGTTCCTGGCCTACATTAACTTGTGTGTGTTATTATCCAGAAATGGATAATAAGACAAGACATTCTTTTCATAAAAGCACATTGAGATATAGAAATATTTGGATGAAATGCTAGGCACGTAGAGGAAGGATACTCTTTTCTTCTACTCACTTACAATTTCTGAAGTGCACGTATAATACCAGAATTCAGGAGCCATCTTAGGTCTGCCTGACTTCCTCTAATATTACCCGGGTATAACTGGAGTAGTTAAAATTCTGTATAGGTTTTTGGAAAAGCACTGGCACTAATCTATGTCTTTTTAGATTATCTTAGTTTAAAGGTTTGTTTACTTTCAAAAACCATCTTTATTAATAGTGTGGTAACTCACATTGTGGGTTTGGGGAAATCACATCCTTATGAATGCCTGATCTAAGTAGAGGTTGTTAGCAGCAGTTAGATTTCTGAAAATACTGATTTCCCTTAGGTTGATGAAACATTTTTATGCCCACACCTGCATCAAATTAAAGCCTGGAGTGTCTTAGTCCCTTGCTGCTCAGTGTGGTCCAGGCATCAGCCTCACCTGGGAGCTAACTCGAAATGCAGAGTCCCAGAACCCCACCCAACAGATGCATTGGGTCAGCATGCACCGTGACAAATGTGTCTGCTGGCAGCTTCTACGCACCACGAAGTCAGGGGACTTCCTTTAGTAGATCTTTATTTTAGTTCTTAAAAAGGATGACAAAGCAAAGAGCTATGGTTGCGCTTGTCATACAAGAATAACAAGAAGCACAATGGTTTAATTAGTAACTTCCTGATCCATGCAGACCAGCACTAACCAAGAGAAATATAATGTGCCCTTCATGTCTAATTGAAAATTAGCGGCACATGAATTATCAGTTAATTATTTTAATAACATGTTTTATTTATCCCAATGCTCTAAAATATCACTTCAGAAGGTAATTAATAGGAAAAATATTAGTAAAATATTCATTCTTATTTTGATAGTAATATTAACTTTTCATAATCAAGCCTTTTGTGCATATTATACTGTCAGTACATCTCTATTTGGTCCAGGCACATTTTGAGGGCTCAGTAGTCACATGTGACAAGTAGCCGCCATATTGACAGAATAGCTGTAGACGATGATACTCTACTGTCATTCCAGATACACCCAGTTGCCTTCCTGTAGTGGTGAAAGCTGGGGAGACTGTAATACACATGTATACTTCTTGATTTACTTATTATTAAGTGCCTACTCTGTGTTAGACTTTGTGCTAGACTGGGAGAAAGCAAAAGTAAGACCCATATAATTTAAAAAAAAATATATATATCATATGATGAATGCAACAGAAAAGTTCTGTGCAAAGTGTTGTAGAAGCAAGGAAGAGAGAGCATTGATAAATTGCTTTGTAGAGTCCAGTGAACCCTGCTCTGGACTCTTACTAGCCCTCTGGGGAGCTAATGACAAACATTTGTATAGTTGTTATAACTGGAATATATATACATAGTACTGTAATATATATACTATTATATAATACTATATATATGATACACATAATATTATTATACTATATAGTGAATTATATGATTGATATATAATTATATCATATTGTATTAATAATATATAATTTCATATATATATATATATATATATATATATGACAGAAGTACCTCAGTTCATGAATGGTATGTTCACAAACAACTTGGTTCACAAACAGAAATGTCTGGCAAAATTTTGCTTCTGTTCATGAAATCCACATCCAGTGAGTAACACAACTGCAGCCATTTTCCCCACATGAGCATGAACGAGGCCGTCTTCCCCAGAATAGTGTAACAAATTAAGTCTGTGAACCGAGGTACAACTGTACAACTAAATGTATAGGGTCAATAGTTGATTATAAAGTTTGTGAAAATAAGTATGCTCTGTTGGTGGAGTTATTCGTATTGTAAGGAAGTGAATGGTAAATTTGAATGTTTATTGATGAATGGGGTTTTCACAGGTATTCTCAGTCAGCATCCACTGATTATGAATATTTTATCTCTTCTGATTTCTCTGTCTATTCATCTATCATATACCTATAATTTTTCCTAAACTATTTAATTTGCTTACATAAGCCCAATTTCCATGAATATATTTGTGTGTATTTCCTAAGAACAAGGGCCTTTTCTTAAATAATTAGTATGTAATCATCAATTCTAGGAACTTTAAAACATGATGTTATTTTTAAATCTGTAATCTATATTAAAATTTTGTCAGTTGTGCAGTATATCTTACAGATTTGCTCTTTTCTTGCTCCAACATTCACTCGGGATCTGCACTCCACTTGTTGAATCTCTGTACTCCCCTGGAATTTGGAACAGTTTCTCAGATTTTTCATGTGTGTATGGTGGGGCTAGGGAGGGTGGGAGGCTGGGAGTGAGGAGCGAAGGACCATGAAGCTTTAAGAGAAGACAGGCTGAATGTTCTTCCCCTGAGGTCTGTCTAATGTTTCCCATGATTAAATTTAGCATACTTATTTTGGAAGGCCAGCTCGGGCTTTTGATGACATGTTTGAATGGACGCATGGACTTCCAGAAAGGTACACCACTCTATGCTTTGCAGAGGAGGGAAAAGGAAAGATGTCTCTGGGTTCTGAGTGGATCTACAGCTGCAGAAGAGGCCACTATGGGTTGGATCTTAACTGTTCCCCCAAAGGTCACATGTGAAGGCTCAGTCTCAGCTGATGGCACTAGGGTAAGTGGTGGAAAGTTTAAGGGGTGAGGCCTACTTGGAAAAAGTAGGTCATTAGGGGTGTGATTTTGAAAGGTGTAGTGGGACTCACCTCTTCCTGTCTGTTCACTTCCTAGCCAGCATGAGATGAGGAGCTTTGCTCTGCTGCCCGCTTCCATGATGCACTGCCTCATACAGGCCCCAAACCATATGGCCACGTTACCACAGACTGAAAACTTTAAAACCATGAGCCAAAGTAAACATTTCCTCCTTTAAAATGTGGATTTCAGGGTGGGAAAGCTGAGTAACACAAGGGTTCCGCCTGACAGGAGTTGCTGTTATTGAGGGAAGCAACCCATTTAGAACCATTTCAAAGTGGGACAGGGGAGAAGCAGGGGTAACTCCTGACTGCCATTTCTGTCTTTGCATCTCTTGAAGGTGCTTTCACAGCATGACTCTAACAAGAAGCAAACAGATGGGACATTCCAGGTGACTGCTGTCCTTCACCGACTCTGAGAACAGTAAGAGCAGTACAGTAGAAAAGAGGGTGGATTCTGGTGGACTGAGGGGCAGCAGAGAATCGCCAGCATATCAAATAAAGAAATTGAAAGGGGAGCAGGAACTGTATATGCAAGGAAACTAGGATGAAAACCCAGGGTTTAGTGTTTGACTAAATCTGAACTAAACCCAGGTTGTATTTACTCAAAAGCACTGGAAAAGTATTACATATCAAGGTAAAGTCTTTGGACTTGAATCTGCTGACCATAAAGATTTTTAAGCACAGGAATTATGTGGTCAAATCTGTGTTTAAGCAAGAATGGTGGCTGTGGAGCAGCGCTGTATACAAGAGAAATGAAAGTCAGGGAGTTACTGCAGCAGCTTAGGACAGAGGTAAGGAAAGACTCACTGTATTAGGTGCTCTTGGAGCACAGAACAACAGACAAAATGGTATTCAGAACATTTAAAAATTAGAAAGAAGAAGGAGTCAAACACACTTGAGGCTTAATTAGTAATAATTTGCATTATTGATAATGGCAGCTCAAAGATAGTGAATACCTACTATTTGACACTAAACTAGAGATCTCATTAATCTTTAGGGTTATTCAGTGAGGCAGGTGTTAGGATCTCAGCTTTCATCATGAGGAATAAAACTTTGGGTGGATGATAATCCTGTGACTGAGATTTGGGTGTTTGAGGTGGCTGATGATGTATACAGTGAGCTCTCACAGTAAGCTACTGGAAAGTCAAAAATGGACTGGGGTTGGGAATCTAGTGGAGTGTCACACTGTTGATGTGCTAGTTAGTGTTTTGTAATAGCCAGAAATAGATTTATTGTGGTTTTTCATTTTGGCAAACCAAACTGAAATATTTTGCATGTGAAATAGGAATCATTTAAGGAACCATGGAAACCACTAATCTAGCTTAGTGCTTTCTATTACTTTGGAAACATTTATTTTATCCCTTGGTTACTGGCAGTTCTATTATGGTTTACAGACAACAATAGAAGGTTTTGTTTTATGCTTCATTGGAAAAAAATAGCTCTCAGGTATTTAACCTTGATAATTGTGAATACCAATGAGAAGAATGCACTTCTTATTTTCTGAAACTGCTTTTTTAAACTACAAGAAAGTATAGAACACAATTCATCCTAGGAGCTTTTCTTTAGGACCTACAATATCTTTCTGTTTCTGTGGGTTGTTAATACATACTCTATATGGTTGTAGTGTATATTATATCTCTTATTAACTCTAGTGCCATCACTAATGTTTTAATATATAACTGTATGTGCCTCAAGGGAGCAGTTTGTGTGTTTTACTGGCAAGGAGCACAAAAAAATTCTCCCTGCTGTTTCCTTCTATTATAAATTAATATCCACTACCAGGGGACCTCTTATGATATAAAATTGTCATCTTGCGAGTGGTATGGATGAAATTACCACGGAGGAAAGCTGCGCAATAGCCAGAGTATGAATAAGACAGCACCTATTCTGCTATAAATAGGACCCCTGGTGTCCTATATTAGTTTGACAAATAATTTACATTGCTAATTGCAGAGTTTAATAACCTGCATTATCTTTTTAGCCACAAACTCTCCTCAGCCCAAGAGCATTTTCTGTACTGAAATAGAGTATTCTTATAGCATGGAATTATCTTTTCAAGCTTCCAAGTACTCTGACTTTTACAAGAGATTTAGCCAGTAAGAGCACCAGAAGGATGGGCTGTTTTAAGAGCTGCATTGCCTGCACTGCTTTTCACCTTGGCAGTAGAGGAGTTAAAGGAGAAAGAGATTGATCCATGATGACAGTCCTGTGTGTTGTGGTGTGGTGGTTGCCTGGCAACTGTACCTGTAGAAGCTAAATATTGGACTTGTATCTGTATTAATCCTCCTCCTGTTGTCAAGGTTTATAGATATCTAATATTTTAAGCTTAGGAAATACTTAAAAACAAAAAGCTTTGCTCATTTGACAACGCTTTGAAATGATATAAAATCACTGGATGTTACCAACAAAAGGTTTGGGGGGGGTAAGTGGTGTACAGTGCTTTGAAGGGGTCCTGAATGTATTTGAACATCTTTTAAATGAGATTGAGCCTAACCTTTATTTTATCTCTTCCAAGGACATACCTCTTGCCTTAAAGAACATTTATTGAGGATCATTAATGTGTTGGCTTCTGTGCTAGATATGGGCTTGTGTATTAATGTGAAAAAGAGTCCCTGATCTTGTAGTCTAGACTGGAGACTGTCATCTAGTGTGGAGCACAGCTGGACAGGAGATGCTCCTGCTTGTTGAACTCAGGCACATATGCATTAGCACTGACTACTATCTCTACCTTCCCTCTTACAGAGATGAAAGTAAGCTGTGGTTTATGCCCAGTACCTACCTGCTACAGTCTACATCCTTCTTTTCATGCCTCAGTGTTCTCTTTCATAGTTTTCACTATATATGTTTATCCCTGGCCTACCCTTTATTTATAAATTAAGGTCACATAGAAATGCCATGAGGAAAAATTGTCTAAAAAAGACTTATTTTACCAATGTAAAAGCTCTTTTTCTTAGAGATTGAAGAGTATTCTTAAAATTCTAGAAATGGACACAGTCTGAAGATCAAATATGTTAAAGTGTGTGCAGTACACATAAATACCTATATTGCTATTGTTATGAAAGATCACCATTTATTAATATAAATTGCTCCAAATGGGGACATTTTGTTGTTAATCTTTGATGCCCACACTATTTTAGTTGGTTGATAAAGTAGAAAAAGAGTCACAGCTGCAATCCTTATCATAATAGGTTATTTTCACATGGATTAAAAGCATCGAAGTGACCACCAGAGCACCCATGACTTCAATTGTCTGATTTTATCCTACATCATATATCTGGTCATAAGAAACAAAAAGGACAGATATGAGATGAATCAAAATGAACTCCTTCCCTTCCTCTATCAAGTAGCTCAGACAGACCAACATTCTCTGCTCCTGCTCATCAAGAAAGTGTACATGTATTAGGTGTGTTCTGAATCCACTGGGGTATTCAATTGATGAGGCAGTGTATAATGGAAGAAGGAGTCATTGCAACAGTGAGACCTCATGTCACTCTTCGGGAAGCCAGGGAATGAAGGGTGCAGAATGGAGAAAGCCAGGTCAGAGGGAAGTCTCAAGCAGGTTGCTGTGCAGCAGGGAGGTGGTGTGCAAGCCAGAGCCTAGAGTGGCGCTGGGGAAATGTGTGTGTCCGGCTCCAGGGTGGGGCTGTGCAGAGGAGCTAGGGAAGGGACTGTGGTGCAGTGTTGCCTTTGGTGGCCACTGCTTCATAGGGGTGTGGCCCAAGTGTCTGGTCATGGGCCTGGATTGCTGCTCATCAGCATGCTGCAGGTGCAAGGGGGAGCTGCTGCAAGGTTGGAGGGAATGAGGATCGGCTGCCATGGGGCAGGACCTCTGTGGTGGCCTCCACATGTAAGCATACATACCCATGGGTGTTAAAGGCTGCTGTTTAGCTTTTGTCTCCTAATCTCTTAGCCTGGAATAATATAGGAATAGGGATTCTGGGAAATGTATTTCTGGATCAACCAGGTTCTTTAAGTTGAGAACTCCACATTTTTAGAAGGGGTTCCTATGCAGAGGGTAGTGACCCTTCCCTGAGTACTCCCATCTCCCCCTCCTTGGGGTACTGCAGGGTGCTCTCCCAGGTCAGGGACTCTGAGTCTTGTCTTCTCACCACTGTGCTCAATTTAGAACCTGCACTGACATACAGGAGGCCAGGGAAGAGAACAGACTGGGTATACTTAGAACTTTTATAATTTCTGATTTGGTTGAGCTACAGAAAGACTTATGAACCATCTTAATTCTTTAGTTGTCTTTAATTTCTCCCAAATTTTACTTTTCTTTTCTATGTTATAAGGCCTGGATCATTTCTACAGTAGGTTGGTACATCGGTCACTATTTTCTCTATATATCAAAAAATTTGTCTATTTTTCTGTAGCATAATTGAATTTGTTTTGTAATTTAAATCCACATAGAGACTACTGTTTTCAAACTGAAGGCAATAGGCACACCAAAATCACTTAGAAGCACTGTCATATACATAAACAATTTCTGTGCTTTGGGATGAACTATACAGACACAGGCTGTATGTTTTATTATATTTGGCCTTAGTATAAGAAGTGCACAGATAGGATATAGTGATTATATAATTAGGGTAGAACGATCGCTTACTCGTTTTGGAAGCTCAGATCAGCTGGGAGGGTAATCAGAGAAATAAAAACTTTTAAGAAACTGAAAGCCAAAGTTCTGTGTTAGACATTCTTCCCTCTGTGACTTCATTCTACTTTTGATGTAGTCATTAAGTCTAATCTCTTCACTCCAGAATTGTGGATTCTGACAAAAGTCATCGGATAGAATGTAATGCTGATGGAAGTACTTTGAAAACAGTAATGCACTTTTGCCTCACATGCAAGATCCCCAGAATTCAATTCCTAGTAGAGCAAAAAGAAGAAAAAGACTGTAAAGTACCAGACATATTTTAATATTAGTGACTTTCAAAACTACTACAGGATGAGGTCCAAGGTAGGAATATGTGGATAACTACATATAGGAACCCTCAATAAATATTTATTGATTGATAGTAATTAGTCACACTGACATAATAATACCAAACTGTGACAATGTAGTAGAACCTTGCAACCTTAAAAAACAAGACACTTTGTGCTAGAAGTCTTTGGCCAAATTTCTACCATGTATCAGAGCTTCTGTGGTTGTTAGGTGTCTGTTTCTATTTTCCTTCTAGGTGTCTCTGGACACCCCTCCTCAACTTCATTTGTCCAGCTCAAAAACATGATCTTTGACTTTCTGAGCAGCTGCATGTATTTCTCTAAGATCAATAAGGGGAAAAGTCACCAGTAATGGCAAGAGGAGGGGACGGTGCTGTGCACTGCAAGTGATAGCAGTGACACGCTGCAGGGTGGCAGAAACTGCGTTCCCCCTTCAGCTCTCTGTTCACTGGAACAAATGGCCCAGCCACTCATGGAGCTGAGCTCCCCTAGTGGGTATTCTGGCAGAAATACTCCTTTCCCCTTTAAAAACTCTGTGATTTGTGATGGTGGTAGGGGCGGGGAGGAGGTGGAGTGGAGACCCTAAACATTTGCTCCTCTCTGTCAGAAATCATCATTGGAGGGAATTTTATTATTAGGGAGAGCAAACCTCAAGCCAGAGCTTTGACCACAGAGGCCAGAGGTGTTTGTGTTTGTTTCAAGATATTGAGTCCAGAGTTGAGGTCTGGTATTTTGCTGGTGAATGCTGAAGAGGAGGGATTTGGCTCCTGGCAGAACATAAAGCCAAGCTGACAACAAAGCTTTCCTTTCAAGCTATCCAAATGAACACATTTCTAATCTGAAATTCAAATACTTGACAACAGAGAGCCTGTGAGCTGGGCTTTGAACAGGAAATTGCTTCATGGTTTTAGCATAATGAATTAGGCAGTTAGACTAAATCCATTTAGTAGGAGAAGAATGCTTTCACATGCTTTGTGAAAGAAGGGGGTGCTTCTTAATTTCCCAGATTTCTCAGGACTTAGAGACACAAATGCGTCATACGAATTTTATCTGCAATGTTCTATGATTGGTGTATAAAAAAGCCCTTGGATCCCAGTGTTCGGAAATCATCTTTAGTAGAAAATGCTGTGTCCTGTAATGGGGAAGCGGACTGTGATGAATAAAGGTTAGGAGGGTCTCTTTCTGTGTCTGGTTCTCTCCATAGCAGTGCTAAGTGCGTCTAATTCTGAAGCGCTGGTTTAGTCACTATTGGTGTTAACCCTGACAGACATGGCATTCCCTTTTCTACAGAGTAGGGAGAGATGTAGAGGCAAAGAAGCCTCCTGTATTTCTGCACAATGCGCCTCTTGCTCTCAATCCTGAGCAAGGAAGCAGGCTACTCTATCAGCTGGCTTTGTGACAAGAGGTGGCAGAGAGCCCCTCAGCGTGGGCAGGGGAGGACTGTTAGTAGGGGAGCGAAGCCAGGTTCATCGCTGTTGGGTTCATGTAACAAGAATGACCTTGAGGGAGCCTGTTGACAGATGCCCCTTGGGAAAGAGAGATATTGAAAACAATTTTTAAAAAACAATAGTGATAATAGTATAAACAATAAGACAAAGACCCCGAGAGAGGAGAGGAGAGGGTTAAATTTTGTCTCTGGGAGGGAGCAGTTTGATCTATAACCAGCCACACGGAGGCTGAGGAAGACATTGCTGTGAGGGGCCTGCTCTGAGCTTGGGCCCAAGATGGCTGAGGAAACAGGGCTCTGTGTATCCTCCCTCTGCCACCACAGCGGACGGATACGTAATAAGATCTGACATCCTCACATTAACAGCTTGGTAGGTAATATGCCCGAACTGTTTCCTGCTCCCCACCTCTCCAGAAACAAAATGTAAATAAATAGGGTTTCTTTTTAATCGTTGCTTTCAACTTTCCTATCAGAGAGAATGGTAAAGTCCTCGTAGTTGGCATGGAGATGAGGATACTATGACAGATTACGTTATGGAGATGTTTAAAAACCCATTAATGTGCGCCAAACATGTAATGCATGTTTACAGTGAAAACAGAAAGGATGCTTCCCAGTTCCCCCAACGCTAAAGAATTGCCCCTTCTGGCAGGTGCAGGACAAGCTGGCACAGACACAGAGAAGTTACATGATCACCTACCTGAATGGATATGTCATAAGTTAAACTGAGAAATATTGATGTTTAAATGCATTGGACAGTTCTGAAATGGAATAGTAATGATCACCCCAGGAGAAAATATGAATATTTAAAAGACACTGTCCTGTGCATTGTACTGAGGGAACAACCAGAAGTAGTCAAAAATTTCATTCAAAATAGTACTTCATTCCACAGACTGTAATATGAGCCAAGAGGAAATCTGATCATCAAGCAGCTCAACTTATCCAAGTGACATGGATGCATTTACAAGTTTAAGCCTCTTGCCAGACAATGGACTTTCCTTCAGGAGAGTGTTCTAGGGTCTTGGGACCAGAGGTGCCAACAAAGGGATCCTTTGGGACAGAGACATGCTCAGAGCAGGTCTGGGGAGATCAGCTCTCTTGCCCATAGAAGGAAGGGGTCTCTTTGAGTAGGGCAAAGTCTAATCTGTGATAAGAAAGTATAAAACATAAGTGAGCCTGGGAGAGCCAAAGCTGAAGTAAATTCATGTGGATGTGGGAGGGCTTATATCTGAGCTTTGTTAGAGGGTGGAGAGGAAGCTGAAAGAAAGGATTTCATAAATATACATTCATGCAGTTTCTTTCCCTTTCACAATGTCTATTGTACCATCTAGGTTTTATTTACCCTTTCAGGTTCTTACACTAGGGAGGCAATACTAGTTTATCTTTCTTTATAGCTGAGTAGTACTCCATTGAATAAAAAAAAAAGCCCACATCTTTTTTTATCCATTCTTCAGTTGATGGATGTTTGGGTTGTGTCCAAGATTTAGCTATTACAAATTGTGCTGCTATAAACATGGGTGCATATCATCTTTTTCTGAAATCCTGTATCATTTTTATTGTTTTTGTGCTGTTTTGTTTTTGTCTTCATTGTTGTTATTTTGTTATTGTTTTCTTTTCTCTTTAAAATAAAAAAAAATATAGGTTCATGCAAATGCTCAAACATCTTTGCAGACCTCCAAGAATTTTGCAGACTCAGTTTCAGGAGCTGGAAGCACTCAGAGATGGTGGTGACACAGACAAAAGTGGCTGAGACCGTGTGTCCATGCAAGTTCTTATAAAGGTAGAACGGAGGGAAAAGGCTCTGTGTGTCCCCTGAGGAACTGGAAAGAGTTTAGGCCAAAAAGTACTATTAAAAGTTCAGTACTTCTTCCACATCTAGTGTCCTACCTTAGAAATACTTGAGTATTTTATTTTATTTCATTGAGTATGTAAGATCAAACTAACCTGAGCCTTGGTGCTTACTGTTAACTTTGGAGACTCCTGGTTCCCTGCCAGTGGATTGTGTCCAAGTTGAGGAATAGGAGGACCTGGGGCCAGCTCTTGACATAATCATTACAAAGCAAGTTGCTAAAAGTCCCGCTCTGGCTATTGCTTTCTTACTCAGTTTTAATTCAAAATAACTCAAAGGAGGCGACTCAGTATAAAAAGAGCGCCTCCCTTCTTTTGGCTCTTTCATGATGCCCTTAAAGATTAACTGAAGTGGAAACCTGATAAAGTTTTGTCCTCAGCCCAGACACTAGAGATTTAGCATCTCTTTTGGACCAAATGTTCCAATCTACAGTGTAAAGCATAGTTAGACTATGTGTTACTACTAGTTAAGTTACTACTAATAAAGACAAGTTGATTAGAAATGCAAACTGACCTGTCTATGCAGCTTTCCTCTTCTCACTATTTTGGAAACAAGAGATTTTAATTAAGTACAGTCTGAACGTGGGCAAAGGCCAATCCCTATAAGTGAGCTGGGAGAATTCTCTGTTGCTTGCATGGCTGTTTAGTTGTCCTCTCTTCCAACTAGTTCTATCATGGAGTCCGTTAGCATGGAGATGGCAGAGACGTTTCAGGCCTGCGGGACAGAAACCCATTTGGCAGGTTGATGGAGCTTTCCAGCACTGTGACAAATGATACTTCTTTAAAAGTGAAAAATAAAACAAAACATCAACAGAAAGGTAATAGAAACACTAGCTCCAGTCTTTGCCTTTGGACATCAGTCTCCAGTTTTTGTAACCTTCTAACGCAGACTTTTCAGCTTTCTAACACAGACTTGCACCAGTGAATCTCCAGTGAACTTCCAGGACTTTGACCTTAGATTGGTATTGTAGCCTTGATCCTTCTCGTTCTGTGGCTTCCATCTTCTTGCATTGAGTAGCTCTTGCATCCCTCCGCTCTTCAGTGTGTAGAAGGCCACTGTGAATTCCTCTGACTTTGATCCTGTAAGCCTACCTAATAAATCCCCTTATATTTATTCTGTTTCTCTAGCGAATCTTAACTAATACAGTAGGTAACTGAATTATTCTCCTCAGAAATAATGTTGTAACTGAGAAAACCATACCCCATAATATGCCATTTTGGCATGCTGAGTATTTTAAACTAAAGGACCTTGGAAGCAAGGTCTTTTTGTACTGTTCCCTGGCCTGTCTTTCTCTTGCACTCCTTTTGTCCCCCAAGGCAGACCACAGAAACTAGACGTTTTTCCCCCAAGGTGAGTCATAGGAATTAGAACCTCAACCAATCCAGCCACAAAAATCTAAAATATTATTCTAAGCTTCCGTTGTCTTTTAGTGCCAGAGCTGGCCAAAATGAAGTACACTGTCTGATTCCTACTGATCAGAGGACTCTCATCTCAGAGGAGTTCTGCCCTATACCATAGAGGAAGCCGTACTACACAAAGAAGCCGAAAAGATCCGACAGATCCGCTTGCAGGACTCCCGCTTTCACTCTATTGCCTGTAGAACACACCCTTTTGGTCCAATCACATTTCTATGTGGTTGTCCATTCTTTTTTAAAGCTAAGCATGGAAGTAAACAATTTTTCCTGGATCTTTGAGTCTTCATTTCTCAAGGCTTCTGTGTCACTTAAAACTTTCATTAAGTAAGTCTGTTATGCCTTTCCTTCTTTAACACATGTTTGTTATAAGGGTTCCAGCTATGTCCTTTATTATAAATAGGTCTGCCCCTTCTCCATTATTGTGATGGAATAATATCTATTGGTAAAAAAAAAATAGATGCCTCTTTCTCTTGTGTAGAACCTGTTTTAAAGGGTGGGTAAATGATACCTGTTTTTGTGTCTGTAGTCCCCAAGTATGACGAAGGAGATGGATGTCTTCCTGGTAAAACTTGTAGACTTACAAATTTCCAGTGGCAGCTCAGTGTGACCTAGAAAGGGCTTAGACCATGAACCCTGTGTAGCCAGTGATTTTGCAAGCTGCCTCAGTTCTGATTGTGCTGAGGAGTACAGGCACATACCTGCAGTAACCCTGGAGGACCCTTGAAACAGTCTGCTGCTAGCTGGTATTTCAGTCTGTTTCTGCCCTATTCCACCTGTGTTCTGCTTAGAGTATCAACACTGCTTGGGAAAATAGGAGAAATCGTGTGATGGTGTGGGGTCAAGGATTAGGTCTTGCTGTTATTGTAGTCTGTTTGTTTTCAGCTAATTGCTAAGTAGATCAAAGTTATAAGACCATTTTGATGGAGTATTACCTGAGGTTGTAATGTAGTACCCCTGAACAATATTCTAGTAGCAAGAACATCTATGACAGTGGTGACATACTGTGCTTGCTTTGTATGAGCTACTTCTCTGAGTCCTTTGCATTCAGTAATTCATTTCATCTTCACCATAAATTATCTCCAACATTCATTATTCTCCTTTTACAAATGGGGAAGCTAAGGCCCAAAGAGACTACTCTATCCCAGGTCAGATAATCAATGTGAAGCTAAGCTTTAGAGTGTGTTTAGAACTACTGTGCTTTTCTGCTGTGCTTATTACATATGAATGCATGGTGGGGGGACAGTGGTCTGCATGAGCTCAGTCTGTTTGACCATGCATACCACCAAACTATGGTAGTGTTCTTGTCTCTTTTATTTGTGCTACAAAGATCAGGGGTTCCTCCCTTCCTTGTCTACATTCATAAGTAAAATTAATGAATTGAAGGTGCAGCACAAGATTGGGTTTTAGTGTTTGGGATGTTACTAGGTTCTTTTTAACCACAACAAACACTGATGTGGTCAAATATGTAATTTCCTTTTTTTATTTTTTATTTTTGTGTTAAAGAGAAAAAAACTAACAAAGCAACAACAACTAAGACAAAAACAAAAACAATACAGAAACAACAAAAGTGATACATGACCTCAAAACAAAATGATAGGAATTAACAATGGCTGCTACGCTACATACTGTTATCTTCAAAGAAGTTGCTCAGTCAACCAGATGTAAGAATGCAAGACTGATCAAACAAAGACAGTAACAAGTAATAAAAAACAAAATACTGGAAATGATACACAGCTTCACCATACAAGATGGTAGGAGTTCAACAATGGTTCTTATACTGCATATTGTTGTCTTCAAATCAGTCATTCTGATTACCAGATACATACATGCAAAATTGGTCAAGAAAAAAGCAAATTTTAAGCATTAACTTTTCCTTTTAATAAACCACAGACATCAGCAATACACCTATCCCAACTATCCTTGTATATACATATAAATTTTGTTTTTCATTTTAAAGGGAAAAGAAAGAAAACAAAATAACAAAAACAAATACATAGACAAAACAGCATAGAATCAGTAAAAACAAGGTGATGGAATATTAACAATGGTTGTTATATTACATAATGTTATCTTCAAGTGTTTGCTCAGACAACCAGATATAGGCATGTAATATTGATCAAACAATTGCACATTAACTGTTCCTTTCAATAATCCAATAAAAACTAGTAGTACAATTATCTTAGATATCTTGAATATATATATATATACATATTTTTTCTCTTTCTTTTTCATCTCCCCTCCTTCATCCCAGTTGCTCCTTCCTATTTGAGCAGTTTCTTTCCCTTTCACAATATCTATTGGACTCTTCAGATTTTATTTACTCTTTCAGGTTCTTATAGTAGGGAGACAATACAATGTTTACACATGTGAGTCTGGTTTATTTCACTTATGAGTATGGTCTCTAGTTGCATCCATTTACCTATAAAAGCCTCGAGTTTATCTTTCTTTATAGCTGAGTAGTACTCCATTGTATAAAAAAACCACATCTTTTTTATCCATTCCTCAGTTGCTGGACATTTGGGTTGTTTCCAAGATTTAGCTATTATAAATTGCACTGCTATAAAATGAGTGCTCATATATTACTGTTTTCAGTTCTTCTGGAAAAATAGCCAGGAGGGGAATAGCTGGGTTAAATGGAACCTCTAAGCAAATATGTATATTTCCTAATAGGGATGTTTGTCTTTGCAACAGTAGTAGTAACACTGCAACACTAAAGAGCATATATTTTTGTTTGTTCATTTTAGAAGTATACACAGTACTAAATAATTGATTCTTCATTTATTTTTCTTCATTTGTTGTATCTTCTGATATAAATCCTTCCAGAATGGTTACGTTCTTTGAAGTGGAATATGTACACATAAACTTTCTTTCATATTATCATTAGGTTCAAGTTCTTTTGAATTTTAGAAATACTGTCACAATTGGATCTTCAAATTCAAGCTCTGGACAAGTATTTGGATAGTAAAATGTTAAAAGCATAACATGCCTTAATCAGTTTTCTTTTAGCAGCAATCAAGATTCATTACTGAAATATATCCCACAGGGTATTACCTGTTGGTTAAACTACAGAGTTCTGACAATTGTAGCTGGAATCAGACAACTGTAGCTGGAATCAGACAGACAATCATAGCTGGAAATCTACCCACAGTCTGTGTGACCTGAGGCAAATACTTAACCTCCTCTTGCTTCCTTCTCTTTAATGTATAAAATGGGGCTAACTTACTTCATGATCAAGAGATGAACCTTACCATTAACTTGTCGTGTAGTGCCTGAGACATTTTAAATGCTCAGTAAATGTTAAGTAAAGAAACAAATGCACATTATGAAATTTTAATTCATGGTATGATAGATAAAATGATTCAGTAAAAATACGTACATTGGAAAGAAATCTGACACCAGCTCTTTCAAAAAAAATGCAAACTCACCAGGTGTTAAATTTGTATTTTAATTATTCAAATGATAGCTGCCTGGTAGATGATCTCTCTGATGAACTGTATGCAAAATAATACCCCTACACACATTCCACTCAATCAAACAGGCCACTAATCTGAGTGTCTCCTCTATAGCAAACACACGGTGGCTTGGATACAGCCATTCAGACAGGCAACATTATTTTTTCTTAGCAGTTTCACTCCTACAGTCATCTAATAACTTTGAAGCAGACTAATCCATTAAAAGGTGTACTCCTGGTGTTTAGTAATTGCCAGCAAAGTCTAATCAGGTAGCATCTGCTGCAGAAGAATCTTCAAGAAATATTATAAGATAATTAAAACATAAAGGTTATGCAAAAGTAGCAAATCAATAGAGGCAGTAAACATGGTTTATCAACAGACTTGAGAACGTATTTTTTCAATTCTAAAATGTAAATGGACTTGGGATGGAGCACAAGCTAGGATGATAGATAGGATCCTGGTAACGGTTTAATTAACTCCAGTTTCCTGGGTGTTAAAGGTTGCCTCAGCCCACTGGCTCATGTAACAAACCCTCTTAGGATTTTGTTAGCCGCTGTCTGATATAAAGACCAGGCAACCTGCCTTTCTTACAGGGTTAGGTTTTGCCCTGCTCCTCTGGGAATCTTATCAAAACACAGCCCTCTGTTTTCTGTATAAATATACAGATATTTTTAATTTCAGCTAAAATGGTTTGACTTTGTAATCAAGGTAAAAGACACACACACACACACACGCACACACACACACACACAGCATAAGTAATGAGAAGAGTTAGCTGGGAAGAATTGCATAATTAAGATTATACATTAAAATTCACAGGGAGTGTGTATAGAATTTTTAGAAGAACCATGTCAGCTCTCCAGATGACTCATTTGCTGTTTTAATTCTTCTGTAATGTAGGCTATTTTATAATTAGCCATGGAATTGTGCCACTTGCTTAGATCAACGTGATGAAAAGGATAATAAGGAATATTTACTATTAATGGTATGGAAACCACTCCTCTGAGCAGCGTGGCAGACTAGTGGTTCACTGTGCTCAGCCAGCCATTGCAAGTGGAATATACCCTGCGTTTTGCTTGTAATCATATATTAGTTCAAACCAAAAAGAAAGAGATGAAGAAAGCTTCTTTGAAGAATTATAATATTTCTTAAAAATCACTATGAGGGCCAAATGTTAGTTAAAAATTTTTTTCCAACCCCATAGAATTAGGTTTCACACAATTAACTCTATCATTAGTAAATTAAGAAGTTAGTTAACCTCTGCCCTTGCAGAAGTTCTTGATATTTTGCTTAGTAAAGGGCAAGAAACCCATTATGATTTATCTGTTGAATTAGTTAAAAGGCTATTCTTGAAGGCTCTGCTATAGAAACACATAACACGTAATGTTTGTTAATAAAGATCTATTTACTCCACTGTCTAAAGAAACTGGCTATTATATAATGCTCATTAGTGCCATAAACAGGAGACCTTTTTCTGTTGTTCCCACAGGGAAGGTTATCAAGCTGTCAGCAAAGGACTCATTTTCTTTAAATTAAAAATCACTGAGATATTCTGGGTGGAGGGTATTAAAGCCGAGTATAGCCCTGCTACCTTATTGCATGATGAGTTGAGAGATGTATATGGCTTATGCCTTTGAAATGGAATGTTAAAAATGTTAACTACTCATGAGTTTGAAAATTTCTTTCTTCTACCAGTTAGGGTTTTCTTCCTAAAGGCAGACTCTAAACTTGTCCTTTTAAACAATGATTTAGAAGAAGAAGTTTAACACGCCCTGTTTGCACATCCATTTTTCAATAAATCTATACTTTCTCTGCCCTCCTCCATGTTATCAGTCATCCATATCCCAGAGGAAATGCTTCAGGCTGGGGTTAAATTAAGGTTCTATCTCTAGTGATTGTCTAGAAAGCTGTCTACATTCTCAAACAAACTTATCTGCATCATATAGAGCCAGCACGGCTTCCTGCAGAGCAGAGAGGCTGGTTTTGCTTTCTTTCGTCTTGTTCCCATTGATGGCCACTGTGAGATTACTGCTTGCCAGTTGAAAATGAAAAGAAAAGCAACAATTTATATTTCATTATGAACTGGAAGTAGTTGGACTTCAGTCAGTACAGTTCAGTGCTGCTGAAATTGACATATGATATAGAGGACCTAAAAATAATCTAAAGAGATGTATTGTCTTCATATTACTCGAAGTAATATTTCAAGTCAAACTACTCCATAGTGTCTTTAACAGTTCAGTAATATCCTTGGATAAGTATAATATCTGCTATGAACTTTCTTTTAGAGCCCCCTGCTTCACAACTGAAAAATAGAAGAATACATCCAATGTAAATGAGTTTTCTAAATTGAAGAGTTGTCCCAGATATCAGGTTTTGTTAAGGTCAAAGATAATGAAATTTTCTGATAAAAATATTAAAACACACACACTTTCCTCTCCATTATTTTCCTTGAGTTAAATCTATTTAAATGCATTTTGTAGATAAATACTATAAAATATATTTGATTTCATTAAATACACTGAGAGAAAGAAATAACTATTCATATCATTAGGAGCTAAACCATGACCAATTTATAAAATGAGAAGTATTTCATACTAATTTGCTATAAAATCTCTGAACTAAAGGGTGCAGGAATATCACAGAGAAATGTCTGTGTGGGATGCTAGTTGCTTATTCTAAGTCACCTGCAAAGTAGGGCATAGTGGAAGGAAGGAAGGAGTACTGTGTATTGTATGGCAAGACAGCAAACTCATCTACTTATTCATCCAATTAATATGTATTGGGTCTTTATTATATGCCAGGCACAGTCCTAGGCACTGAAAATATCAGAGTCAACAACAGACAAATCTATGTCTCATGGATCTTATATCTAGTCAAAGAAAAGAAGCAAATATATAAATATGAGTATATTTATTTATGTTTTCCTAAAGATATAAAAATATTTATATAGTTATTCTAACTGCATAGCCTAGGGATGACTGACACAATACAGGAAAATGGGGTGGATGGGGTTATTTTGTTTAAGGGGCTCAGGTCTTGCAAACAAAGTGACCTCTAAGGAGAGATCTGTGGGGAATCGGGGGCAGGCATGTGGACACATTGAAGCGAGAACTGCAAGCCCATAAAACAGCAAGTACAGAGGTCCTAGGGCAAGTGCTCAAAAGAGCAAGGAAGTCCAAGTGCCGGGGTTATAGGCAAAGAAGCAGGAAAAGGGGGAATGAAGGCGGTGGTGACCTATGAGGTGATCTGTAGCTGTGTTGGAAATAGACTGTGTGGTACCTTGAAAATCACTGTACTTTGAAAATTACTATGATCAGAGGAGTACTGTGGTCTGGTGAATGCTTTTTAGAGTACAGCAATGCCTGCTTTGTGTAAAACAGACTGCAGGGATCAGGTGTGGAAGCAGGGGGGACAGTTAGGAGACTGCTGTAACCATCTAGTGAGGAATGACTGTGACTTGGGCCAGGGCGCTGAAGCAGGGGAGAAGCAGCTGAGTTAGACATCTTTTAAATGATTTATTGTCACATTGGTTGTAGTCTTGAGAGAAGGATGACTGCAAGAATTTTGGCTGGCAAACTTGAAAAATGCAGCTATCCTTTCCTGAGCCTTGTGGGATTTTAGAAAGGCCAGACCGTACAGATGTCAGCGGTTGCTAGTCACCATAAGTTTGTGATACCTACTAGACATCCAGGTGGAGATATCAAGCAGAGAACTGAATCTATGGAATTCAGGGAAGAAGTCCGGGCTGGAGACACGTATTTGAAGTAATCAAAATGTAGATGGCATTTAAATCTAGGAGCCTGGATGAGCTAACCCTGACAGTGAATGTCAGGCAGAAGAGAATTCTGAATGTGCACATTCAGATATTGTGATATTGTGTTAACTTAGGGATCTGAGAGATAGATAGAGAAGAACCAGAAAAATGATGAGTGAAGATGGCTGGTTAAGTAGGGAGGATAATCAAGAGAGAAGGTTGTTCCAGAAGCCAAAAGAAATGCTATGGGTGCGGGCAATGCAGTGTCAATGCTACCGACCCAGAAAGACAGGGAGAACCGAAAAATGACGGTTGGGTTTGGCTCCTTGTAGGTACTCATGATCCTGCTAGGGTGGATATCAGTGACACAGCGAGGGCTGAGGCCTGATGGGTGGGTTCAGGATGGGACAGGTGGGAAGGAGCTAGCAAATGTTTTGTAAGAGCTTTACGGTTCATGTGATCCCTGGAGTGAGGTCTGTGTAGAGTTTTTTTTTAAACATAAGAACTAGCACAGTACATTTGTATATTGATGAAAATGAAAAGGAAATATTGTTTCTGCAAGAAGGAGAAGAAATAATGGCCCACTTGGCTAGCACGTAGGTACCAGAATCTATTAGGAAATTCTACTCTACAGAGTATAAAATCTTTGTGGTCATGCAAATATATATAGAAAGTAGTTGGATAGCAGGAGATCACTTCAAATTATCTCCTTTGATGACAGCATGATTATCTGTGCTGACAAACTTAAATACATGAGAACAGTAACTTTGTAGGAAAGAATGAATAATGTCAAAAGCATCTCAGGTTCAGGTCTCTTTCTTTATGTTGATCAAAGTAATTGTGAAGTAAAAACAGATAGATGTAGGCTTGGTCTTACACTAAAAACTCATGTGATTACTTCAGTTCATCAGCCTCTGCGTGGTGTTGGTTCAGTTTCAATTCAGATCCCTAGAGGCATGAAGAAAATATATTCGGTCTCATGACATCTCTGTTAAATTACTGATATGGTCCAAAGCTATCAGAGTGGTATTTTAGTGAACACAGTTTGAGGGACCAAAAGTGTAGTGTCCTATTATGAGTGCCACAATACAAGCTTGCTTTTTTGCCTTTGTGAACATTATTTTCCCACCTAAAGTGCCATCCCTCCACTTCAGATCACTTACCACACACATAAAATTATTACCCACTTCTGTGACCACACACTGAAGTCATTTGATATAATCCATTACCTATAGAGTTTGTTTTACATGAACATTATATCTCACATACATTCTTTCTTTAAAGATTCCTTTCTTATTTTTCAAAATTTTTAAAATTTTCTTTTAAAAACTCTTTTACTCAACTAAAGAACAAAAACAACTTACTGTGGTTCTGCACCACCTCAAGGAGACACATGATTCTATTTAGCCTATGTTTTCTAGATATGCTAAGTAAGGCCCTTTCATGTAGCAATAAAATAGACATGGGTGAGTAACCTTATTGAAAGGCATTTATTGCAAGGGTACATAAGAAAGTAAAAGAGGCAAGAAGTATTTTATTATGTATATCTGTCTCTGCAATGATGTTAAAAAATAGGACATTATTTAATATTTATTACGTCCTCAGTCATCTCATTCACCCTTCAACAGGAAATACCTTATTCTAAGGAAAATGCCTTTGTTTCAATCATAGCTAACAAAATCTCTGCTCTGCTCTCTGCTTGTTAGCGTGTGTTTTCACATGATTTTCTAGGTTTGTGGGTTCTCTTTATTTGTGCATATATGTTTTGGAGTCTCTGACTTTTTGAAGAACTCTTTACTCTTTCCCAAAACAGGCCTTGATTGATTTAATTATTTTCCCAGGTCGCCAACTACATCATTGGCTACTTCAGTGTGGACTAATTTTCAGAGTCAAATGTGGGTATTTTTTTTTTGTGATACTGGATATTGAGATACATCCCCAGCCTCCACCCTTTAAAAAAATTTTTTTTGAGGCAGGTTTTCACTCAGTTTTTAAGTTGCCCAGGCTGGGCTCAAACTTGCATTCCTCCTGCTTCAGCCTCCCACAGCCTCTCAGAGTGCTGGGATTACAGGCATACATCACCATTCCCAACTTCTTGTGGATGTTAAATGTGATTTCATGAATATCAGTCCTAGGTTCTTCTCAGTTCCTGCTTATTTTCCCCAAGTGATTTCATTTAGCAGTGCATTTGGCGTTGACAATACTGTACTCAAATAATTTCACCTACTTAATCGCTGTCCGCCTTTACTTTGTTAGTTTAAAAAGACCGAAAGCAAAATAACAAAGACAAAGACATAATAAAACAACATAAAAGCTTGTATTAAATATTGTTATCTTAAAGGGGTTACTTAGATAACCAGATATTGGCATTTAAGATTGATCAAACATTTAAACATGAAAAGAGAAAAGAAAAAAGGAAGGGAAAACGTATATACAAGATACCTAAGATAATTGCACTACTAATTTCTATTGGTTTATTGAAAAGAATAATTAACGCTCTCCTCCTTTAAAATGTCAGCTCAAATGTTACAGAAATGTACTTTATTTCAGTCGCATTTATCTAGTCCTCCCATGCACTGTGACTAGTTTCTTCCTGTGATTTCCTGTGATCAATACAGTACATCTTTTGGCAGATTCTAAGATGGTTTGACTGTTTCTCTAGCTTGACTGTAACCTTCATGATGGTACAGTATGTTTGTTTGGATTAAGCATTTTGTCCCCAGCTCCTTGCAGAGTGTTTGGCACTTAGTAGGAGCTCAGAAATTAATAAAATAGTGAATAAATCAATCTCTAATGTAGATTTTTCCTTCAGGACACATTTATTGTGCTGATAAGGGAATTACAGTCACATGGAGAAAAACATAGAATCTTCTCTGTCCAGTTTCTTTGGAAGGAGGCTTGGACAGAGGTAGAGCAATGGACAATTTCTAATGAATTATGTCAATTACTCAGAGCTTAACACTATGAGGTTTCCCTTGTAGGATTGAGCAGGCAGCCAGGAGAAGACTATATACTCAGTGTAACTCCTAGTGATGTACTTTTGGGCACTGCACTTTATGTACATGTTTATCTTATATATGTTTATTGGCTAGCTGTAACAGCATGCATGTCATGCAAAAAGCACCAAGATAGAAATGCTACTGTATGTGTGTTTGGGGGAGAGGTTTGGTTTTCAGAATTTGAGGCTGCTTAGCCAAATGTCTTTATGCTACTTAAATATGTGAGACTGAGTAGGTTTTCAGTAGTCTAAGATTCAATAACCCCTTAAATCTGGGAACAAATCTTTTGCCAGATTAGCAAGTTCTCAGTTTTTAATGAAATAAAACCATTTAAGATTTTATTAGTTTTGTTTTGAGTTCTATCAGCATTTTTAAACTGCTTAGAATAAAAACTATTGAACACTAAGTTAATAACCGTAGCTAACTCATGGTTTATAATTAAAATAATCCCCTTTCTTGTAGTAGTATGCTGTTATTTAATTATCTGTCTTCAAGATTGTTTTCCTCATAAGCCCACTAGAGTTTCTTAGTATACCACACTGTAGGAGACCGTGGCTGACCTCCGTTGTATATTAGTAGCCGTCTTAAGCATTAAGTTTCTGTTATCCTGCCTACTTCTCCCAAGAGACGCACCTTTCCCGTTAAGTCAGGACTGCCCACCGTTGCCTAGCTACTCCCGCCTCTAGAGCTAGGACTGCCCACTGTTACCTAGTTACTCCCGCCCTTGTCGGGTTACTTGGTTACTCCCGCCTTAAGAACTTCCATATTTCTCCGCGCCCTATATATGCGCAGTACTCCCTGCCAATAAACGAGACTTGATCAGAATCCTGTCTTGTCTCCATTCTTCCTGTCTCTTGTCCCTTTATAATCCCCACTCCCCTTCTAGGGTCCTCGTTGACTGTACCCGCAGGCCGGGTCACCACATAATACTATAAATAGTTCCAATCCATATGCAGCTATTCAATTTTATAGAAGTGACTGGGGATATAGTTCAGTGGCACAAGTGCTTGCCTGGCAAGCACAAGTTCCTGAGTTCAATTTCCAGTACAAAAAAAAAAAAAAAAA
>NW_004955521.1:1947224-1951701 GCF_000276665.1 Chinchilla lanigera
CTACTTCTCCAGCCAGTATCTCCAAACCTTTTCAAACTCCTCCCATGAACCTGTTCCAGTGTCTTCTGAACCACATGGTCAGGTAGTCACGGCAACAAGCCCACTTCTCTGGTACCAATGTTTGTTACTTTTTTCAGCACTGGGACAAAATACCTGGCACCCACAACTTAAGGAAAGAAAAATTTATTTTGGACCACAGTTCATAGAGGATTCAGTCCATAGGAGGCTGGCTCTAAGGTAGAGTGGCATGCTAGTGGGGTATGGTAGAGGAGAAGCAGCTCATGCCATGGAATCAAGACATGGAGAGCAATAAGAGGAGGGGAGGGAGGGAGATACACAATTCTGGGCCACAGCCCTAGTGACCCGCCTCCTCAGACCAGGCTTCACTTTCTAACATCACATTTATAGGTAAAATCTCATCAGTGGACTAAGCCTGAGTATCATACTTCTATGATCTAGTCACCTCCCCAAAGCCATACCTAGGAGTGCATGAAGCTTTGGGGTTTCATCTAGACATAAAACAGCAAGGTATGTACCCAGGAGTGGTGCAGTTGGATCTTACGGTAGCTCTATTTTTAATGTTTTGAGAAGCTTCCATACTGTTTTTCATATAATACTGTGGCTACACTAATTTATATTCTGTATTTCCTTCCCCCTACATCCTTGCCAACATTTGTTATTTTTCATTTTCTTGATAATAGCCATTCTGACTATGGTGAGATGAAATCTCAATGCAGTTTTGATTTGCATTTCCATGAAGGTTAAAGATACTAAGCATTTTTATATATTTATTGGCCATTTGTACTTAGAGAATTGTCTGTTCAGGTTATTTGTCATTATTGATTGGATTGTTTGTTCTTTTATTGTTAAATTCTTTGAGTTCTTCATATATCCTGGATATAAATTCTCTGTCTGAGCAATAGCTGGCAAAGATTTTCTTGCATTGTTGCAGCTGTCTCTTCACTCTATTGGTTGGTTCCTCTGCTATGCAGAAGCATTTTCATTTGATATAATCACTTTTGTCAATTCTGAGCTATTACTTCCTGAATTATTGGCGTTTATTCAAGAAATCTTTGCTGGCAGCAATAGCTCCAAGTGTCTAGTAGTTTCAGAGTTTCAGGTCTTATAATGATGCTTTGAGTTTTTATACAGAATCAGAGAAATGGATTTAATCTTTTACAGGGGAATACATAACTTTTTCTGTACCATTGGTAAATAGGCTTTTTTCTTTAATGTATGTTTTGGGCCGCTTTTCAAGAGTCAGATGTATGTAGATGCATGAATTTATTCTTGGATCCTCTATCATATTTCATTTGTCTATGTGTCTATTTTTATGCTAATACTGTGCTGTTTTTATTGCAATGACTTCATAGTATATTTTGAAATCATGTGTGGTGATACCTCCAGCTTCATTTTTTTTTTTTTTTTTTTTTGCCCAGAATTTGACAATTTAAGCACTTTGTACTTCCTTACGAATTTGAGGGTGGTTTTCTCTACTTCTATGAAGAATGTCACTGGTATTTTGATGAGGAATACATAGAATCTGTAAATGATATTAACAGGTATGGATATTGTCATTACTTAGCAGTCACATTGTTTATATACAGGATGACCAAAAATTAAATACTTTCATTAACTTCTTTTTGTCTTTTTGAGACAGGGTCTCACCATGCCATTCAGGCTACCCCTGAGCTCACTTTGCAGCCCAGGCTGGTCTTAAACTTGCAATGATCCTCCTGCCTCAGCCTCCCAAGCATTGGGATTACAGGCATGAACCACCACACCTGGCATATTTTCATTAATTTTAATAATATAATAGGAAATAAAAATGACAATTTTATCAAATTTATTCACTATGAGAATTGACTGGTTGAAATGACACTCTGGATAGTCAGTATGTAAACTAATGGTTTGCCTGAGTGATGCTTTGGGTAAGCTGGTAAGCAGTCAACAATATTAATTTTCCCAATCTGTGATCTTGGAGATTCTTTCCACCTTCTAGAATCTTCTCAACTGTCTTTCTTTAGTGCTTTATAATTTTTGTTATAAAAGTTTTTTTATCTCTTTGGGTATGTTTATTCTTAAGTATTTTAATTATTTATTTGAATTTACTATAATTTTTTTCTGAGTACATTATTAGTGTCTAGAAAAGCAAATGATTCTTGTATATTGATTTTGTAGCCTTCCACATTGCTGAATTTGTTTATCACTTGTAGGAGACTTTTGATGGACTTTTTAGTATTTTCTAAGTATAGAATCACACTATCCACAAATGTGCAAAATTTTAATTCTCTTTTCCTGTTTGTATCCTTTCATGGCTGATTTCTCTGACTAAAGAGTCCAGTAATGAATGAGAGTGGTGATTGTGGACACCATTATCTTGATTTTTACAAAAATGCTTTCAGTTCTTCTCCATTCTCTATGATATTGACTTACACTTTTGTCATATATTGCCTTTACTATGTTGGGGCATGATCTTTCTATACCTAGTTTACTCAGAGCTTTTTATCATGAATGATGTTGAATTTTTCCAAAGTATTTTTCTGCTTCCATTGAAATGATCCTTATTTTATCATTGATTATATTTATGTGGCATGTTAAATTTATTGATGAGCATGTTGAGCAGACCACTGACCTTGAATCAATGGAATGAAACCAACTTGGTGATGATAATTTGCAAATATTTTATTGAGCATTTTTGTGTCTATCATCAAAAATATGGCTCTAGAGCTTTTGTTTTGCTCTGTTGTGGTTTCGTTTTTTGTTTTGTTTTGGTTGTGGCTGTTGCTGTGTCCTTATCAGGTTTTGGTAGCAGCATAACACTGGCTTAACTGAATGACTTCAGAAGATTCATTCACTTTCTATTTTATAGAATAGATTTTTTATTTTAAAGAGAATAAAAAAAACTAAAAATGATACAGAATTTCAAAACAAGATTATAGCAAATCAACAACAGTTGATGTTTTGATCAGGACTGCATTAAATCTGTATAACAGTTTTGGGAGTATGGCCATTTCCACAGTGTTAGTTTTTCCTATTCACAAGCAAGGAATATCTTTCCATTTTCTAAAATCTTCTTTGATTTCTTTTTTCAAAGTACCATCATTTTCACTGTACAGATCTTTTACTTCCTTTGTTAGATTGCTTTTTAAGTATTCTATTTTTTTTTTTATTCTATTGTGAATGGTGTGGTTTCCCTAATCACTCCAACAGTTAGTGTGTTCTTTGTATACAATAATGCTATTTTTTTTTTTTTTTTGTCTTTTTGAGACAGGGTTTCACTATGCAGTTCAGGCTGGTCTTCAACTCACTTTGTTTAATTTGTTTTGATATTGTTTAATTTATTCTTTAATTTCATCTGACCCATTGGTTGTTCAGGAGAGTGTTATTTAATTTCTATGTGTTTATGGTGTTTTGCAATTTATTTTGTCAATAATTTCCAATTTCTTTGAACTATGCTTAGATGTGCATGGGATAATTTCAAGTCCTTTGCATTTACTGAAGCATGTTCTATGGGCTAGTATATGTTGTATTTTAGAGAACATCTCATGTGCAGCTAAGAAGCATATGTATTCTGATGTTATTAAGTAGAACAGTCTGTAAAGGTCTACTAAGTCCATTTGTTCACAAGTTTGGTTCACTTCTGTAATTTCTTTGCTGATTTTTTGTCCAGTTTATCTATCTTTTTGTTACAATGGGGTGTTAATATCCCCCATTACAATTGTGTTATTGCTTATTTGATTTTTTATGTCTATTAAAATTTGTCTTATACATTTTTGTCCTCTTGTATTTGTGCATATACATTTGATCATTATCTCCTCATCTTGCAGTTTTCCCCTAAGAAGTATGTAGTGACCTTCTTTATCTCTTTTGATCATTCTTTATTTGAAGTTTATATTGTCTGCACATAGAATCACTATCCAAGCTTTTTTTCTGGCTTCCTGTTGCATGGGATATTGTTTTCCATACTTTGACTTTCAGTCTATGAATTTTCCTTTGAGTTAAATATATTTCTTGTGTACAGCATATTGTTGGATTTTGTTTCTTGATGCACAGCTCCAGTCCATTTCTTTTGCTTGATGAATTGGGACCATTTACACTGATGGTTATCACTAATATGTGTTCATCTTCATCATATTATTTTACTGCTTTTGGTTCCCTAATTTTCCCCTCTGTTTAATTGCTTGCCCTGCTTCATGGTTCTTTTCTATTGTTATTCTTGGAATTGTGATCATTTTTATCTCTTTCTAGAATATCTTTCAGTACTGTTTGTAGAGTCGCTTTGGTAGTCACAAATGTCTTTCATTTTTTCTTTGTCATGAAAGTATCTTATTTCTCCATTAATTTTGAAAGATTGTCTGCAGGGTACATCAATCTGGGTTGGAAGTTGTTTTCTCTCAGGACCTGAAATACTTCACTCCAAGCTGTTCTTCACTTGATGGTTCATGCTGAGACATCTCTGTGATTTTGATGAGCT
>NW_004955521.1:1951801-1966398 GCF_000276665.1 Chinchilla lanigera
AAAAATTTTAAATCAACCTAAATATAACCATCCAGATATTACCAGCAGCTTATGTAATTTGATGACCATAGATAGATAAAAGCATATGTAGAAAAATAGATAGAGGGGCTGGGGATTTAGCTCAGCGGCACAATGCCTGCCTGGCAAGCATGAGGTCGTGAGTTTGATTCCCGGTACCGGAAAAAAAACCGGAAAAAGAAAAAAAGAAAAATAGATAGAATTTTATAAAAACAACATATGACGCATAATAGCTTAAAAAACATGCAAATATTTTAAATTTAATGGAAAAAACAAATATGAATTAACTGCTGAATCACAAGGCCATGTTCCACTGCAGTATAAAATCTTGAAGAAACTGGACTTCATTTTAAGAGTCAAGTTCTCCTACTGTAGGCAGTATTTGTCCATGATCTGCCATGAAAGACACTGACATTAGACAAGAGCACATTAAAGCTTCCCTTCTCACTCATTCTTCTTTACCTCCCAGGGCCTTGCAGTTCTGAATGTTACAGTGTCAAGATTTATAATATTTACATTCTATTGTGTAGTTGTTTCCCCCCGGTTGTAAATCTTATTTTATATTTTTTATACCTCCATTGCTTTTTTTCCAAGTTCAGTTGTTGTGTCTGAGCACTGTGTATAGAATGTAGACATTACTGCCTGAGTTTATGAATCCAGTGGAATGTCTGTTTTGTATACATTTAGCCAAAGCCCATTAGAAGAACAGAAATTACTCCAGGCATTTCAAGAAGGAAGGAATTTGAGGGAGGAGCAAGAAGTTTACTAAACTGTTGAAATAACTAAAGGCAGGATGTGTAAGGACACTGACATTCAGGGAACAAATGGGCAACCATTACTGCTGCTCGCATGGCCCAAGAACCCATGGTGACTTGCAGGAGGGTGACTGCAAGCTGCCCTTCCTGAGGCCTCTTTCCTGTGGCCAGTGCCAAGCTGTGACGGCTTCACCAACTCTTCTGCCTTCAACAGTGTGGGTGAGTTAGAGGCAGAGTACAACCTGGGATTGTAGAAAGTGGTGTTCCAGTTTTTATACTTCTAACATGGGAGAACACAAAAGAAATAAAATTGCATTTGGTTGCCAAAATATGTTCTGGGCATGTGTTGACTGGTTAAAAAATTCTAACCAAAATAATGCATGTGGGTGTGTGGTTGGGTAGTGAAAAGTGTTGGCCTGTGATTTCTATATTCCTAAATACATCCTATTTTGGATATATATTTTTTGATATTCAATTTTGGACAGACGTTTTGTTAGACCAGAAGCTGAAAAGTGGTAGCTCTAAAGTTATATGTAACCAGCAGGTGTGGTTTATTTGAGCTGAGAGTTATATACCTGTATAAGTGTATTTTCACTGTTAACAGAAAAACTGGGCTATTTTTCATGGCTATCTAGATTTCTAGCTGCCTTCTCTCCCTAGATTGGAAGACTTAAAATCTGGGGTCTACATTTCTCACTAAAAGCATAACAGCACTAAGCTGAGGAGCAGCGACCTTCTCTCAGAGGGTAAGTGTTTCTGAGTCAACTTCAGTTCCTACCGTTCTTCACTGTGGGGTATGGTCTGTGTAACAAAGTGACCTCAGTTACTCATGAACTTGTATAAACTCCTCCTTTTGAGTGAAAGGGAATCTGATTTGCTTCTAGGCAATAAAATGGAGGAAAGGTGATAGGATAGCTACTCCTATAACTAAGTTGCATTATAGAAAACTTCATGTTAGCAGACTAGTGAGAGGTTCTCCTGGTGACATCGAAGAAGTAAGCTGCCATGTTGTGAGAGGACTGTGTGTGAGTACTCACCAAAGGGTCCCCCAGTAGGGAACTGCAAATGTCTTCAGGAGTTAAGACAAGTTCTTAGCTGATGAGCAGCAAGAAAATTGTTCCTTGGTTCTACAAGTATAAGAAACTGAATTCTGCCAACTAATATGTGGTCTTAGAAGAATATTCCTGGTTGTAAAACAGAATATAGCTTAATACCACATTGATTGCAGCACTGTGGGACCCTGAGCAGAGCTATACAGAGCCTAATGATCTACAGATACTGAGTGTACTGGTTAGCTCCCCATTGCTGGGATGAAGTATCTGACACTTGCATCTTAAGGGAGGAGAGGCTTAATGTGGCTCTACATTCAGAGGTTAAAGTCCATAACTGGCTGGCTGTATGGCAGAAGCACTGTGTTGGGAAGGTGTGGTGGAGAAAAGCTTCTCATTTTGTGGTGACCTGGAGCAGAGAACAGAGGACGGATTCTGAGAGGAAGGGCCCAGGGAGCAGACAGAGCCCTCAAGAACATGCCTTCATGAACCACTTCCTCCAAGTAGGCCCAGCCTCCTACGAACCCATTCAGCTATGGACTCATCAATAAGTTACTCATTGAGGAGGTTTATGGATGAGGTTAGTGCCCTCACAATTGAGTTACCTTTCCAGGAGTCTCTTATTCCAGCTCAACTGATAATCCAGATTAAGTGGGACACTTAAGGATGGTAAATATGGATTGTTTTAAATGTCAAAGCTTGTGGTGATTTTTATGCGACAAAAGGAAACAAATATACTCCAATATCAGTCACAGTTATCATTGCTGTGGTTTAGGTTTGTATTCAACCCTGCCCACTACAGTCATTACACCTTATTTGGGCAACCAGTGCTCTACTGTAGCAACTAGGTTTAACTAGATGAGTTTAATGGTATCCTATCTTTTAAAAAAATCAGACAATGATAGAATCAAAGAAGAATGGTTATAGTTGCAGACAGGAAAAGCTAATTCACCTATTAGCATATGAGAATTGATCCTAACTTGGGGAAAAAATCTCTGTCGGGAGAAAAGTAACCTGTAAGCTCTTGGTGGTTACGTGGGCTGGAATGACAAATTAAAAACATGAGGAGCCTTCCATGCACGTGTGGTTTCGTCCTAAGGTCATTCATGATTTCTTGGTTTTGGGAAGAGACTATGCAATGAGACCCACGGGTTTGGGCAGCCCTCATGTTTACGGAATATGAGTCTTTACAAGTCTCATAAACCTCCGGAATAATAAATATAAAGAAATCTATACCTGGAAATATCACAGAGAAATTTCTATAAGCCAAAGGGGGAAAATATAAATATATCCAATGAATAAAAAGAGACACTACCCTCAAAGAAGCAGTAACAAAACTTACAGCTGAGGACAGAATCAATATAAGTGAGAAAACAATGTATGCATCTCTAAACAATGAAAGATAAAACTTGTGGTATAGAATTATTTATATACAGAAAATTTCTTCAAAAATAAAGGTTAAAATAGTGATTTCTTTTCAGACATATAAGAATAAGAAGAATTTAACACCACAATGCCTGAAATAGAAAGAAATGCTAATGGAGAGGAAGTGAAGCCATATGTAAACATGATAATGCTGGAAGGAGTAAAGAACTGTGGCTAGGTAAATGATGAGCCTGTGTTAAAAAGGACCCTGATTTTGCAAAAGTGTTAACTTCAGTGTCTTGTGGAACTTAAAATGTAAACATAACTAAAATACTAATGCAAACAGAAAAAGGTGAGATGTGACTGAATGGGGTGAAAATATGCTAAAATTCTAATCGCATCAGACACATAAAAAATAACTTCTTTATACTGAGATAAGCCATGCATGTATGTGTTAATTTCTGGGGTACCACTAAGGCAACCAAAAGAGTCATGAGCAGCCTGGGTTTTCCATCAAGTCCTCCTCCCCTGACATTGTAGTGTGTCCAGCAGGTCCTCAAGGGGTACAGTCCTTGACTTGCATGTATTCCCCACTAATGCCCGGATCATGGTACTGCCAATAATGTCTTTTGATAAGCCTCCTAGAATGGTGACAGTCTTAGATATTCTGTTTGGGACCTGAGATAACACTTTGGCACTTACACTTCCTTTTCTTCTGGTTTATATCTATACTTCTTGGTAATCTTAATACCTAGCTTATGGTTGGAGTTGTATTAAGTTTATCATGCTTTTGAATATTGGATTTTAATGATGGTCTACTTTGTCTAGAAAGAATAGTACAATAAAAATGTGTTTATTTACTTCTTCAACTTTAACCAGAAGATGTGGATTCTTGCAGCCAGAATTTCTAAATGACTTACCACATTTTTATTTTTACTTGAAAATGAAGAAATGAATGAGAAATAGAAAATGATACTTAGATGATTGTAAAATTTTGGTAATGCAGAAATGTTTTAATTTTGTCTGAACTGAACATAAAACAAAAGACAAATTCAGAGCAAATTTCAGATACAGTCATGCTCATTATATTGTCAAAACATTTGAAAAAGCAAATTTAAAAAGTGAGTTGCAGTTAGGATCCTGGAGGCTGGAAAATATTATTGTAGAGCAAGGTGCTTTTGATTATTAGGATGTTGTAAGTATAATGATCTCATCTTCTCCTTGTCTTCCTGTAATTCTTCAAATTGGTAATGAATGTTTAATGTAGCAACCACTCTGCTAGATGCTGGATACAGTGATGAATATGATATAATTCTTGTCTGCAAGGAGCTCACAGTCTGTTATAGAGGACTCAGACGTATAATCAAAAAATTTCGATACAACCTAATAAGTGCCCTGATAAAACCATATCCAGCTTGCATTCTGGCACTAGTGGAGAAGCAGTAGCAGCTGGTTCAGTGAGTAAATTATCACAGATATAAGGCAGGGGCTGGTAAACTGTAGCCTATAGTGGCCTATAGTCTAGGTGAACTCTTCTCAGAGTTTTTTGCAGACACAGCCACATGCACTCCTTTATGCATCGTATATGACTGCTTTTGCACTACAACAGCAGAGACTGCATGGATATACACACCCCTTCTATAACAGCATACCTGAGACTGGGTAATTTGCAAAGAACATAAATTTATTTCTCATAGTTATAAAGGCTGGGATATTTCAGACCAAAGTGCTAGCATTATGTGGGGTCTTTTCTCTGTGTCCTTGCCGTGAGAAGGTAGAAGGTGAGAAAGAGTAGATGGTGTATCCTCAGTACTAGGCAGTATATTTGGCGGGCCTGTCCTAACTTTCAAATACCTTCAAGGCATATTAATATATATTTAAAAAAAACAAGTTGCAAAAATATCACATAGTAAAGTCCCATACATGTGAAAATAACTAAATTATATGAAATGGGGTAGAAAGACACTTTACTTTATGTACTTCTGTATTGTTTGGTATTTTTATGATAAAAATATAGTTGTATGTCATTCCCTATGTAATTAATAAACTGAGAGCTAAATGTATGCTAAATGAATGACCCTTAATCTCTATTCTGATGATTGAGTTAGGGAGAGAATTAGAATGGAAAAGTCAAGGAAACCAGCCTTTATTAAGTAAATACTGTTTGCCAGTCTTGGTGTCAGGCATGCTACTTAGTGACACACATAGCAGTCTCTAAGACATGTAATACATTCCTCAGGTTAGAAACAAGGAGACTGAGATTCATTAGCTTTGATAGATTAATCTAAGATCAAACAGTAAACTCAAGATCAAGGCCCTAGATCTGTCTAACTCCAGTACTGTTTTTCCTCATAAAATAACTTCTCTCTTCAGGCAACGTTCTCTGCATTTGTTTATTTGTATCAGCTGCTGGAAGCCTGTTAGGGACTGAGTGTTGGGTAGAATGGACAGCATAGGGCTGCTGCTGGCAGGGTTTGGATTTTCTCATTGTCCTTTCTCTCATTTCTACTGTAGCACCCTTACATGATTGCACACCTCTGTGCACTGCTGTCTGCTTTTGCACCTGTTTTTCTTCTCTTTGATCATTCATACTTGTTTGTATCTTTACCAGATTCTGAACCTACATAGTCTTTGATTTGAGTTATTTTTTGCAGCATTGGTCCTTATAACTGAACCCTGCAGGAATTAAGCCTTTGTGTATGAGCTAAACTTAGAAAGTAAGGACCAAAAGAGTTTGGTGCTTTAATATTTCCTTCTAGATTATCATAAAGACTATTTGCAAATTAGTAATGGAAAAATTAGCTAGTCTGGATAGTAACCCAAGAGAAGTTTGTGAAGTTTACCTAGTATTAGATGCTTTATTAAATTAGATGATCTCACAAAAGTAATTCTTACTGTGAGCTCAGCAAGTTTATATTGAACTAGGAATTTTCAGAAAGAGATGATAAGAATTCAACAATTTTCTTATCTATTTTAAAGAATCACATGGACTTATAATGAAACTACTAACTAGTGATGCTAAGCTTCAGATAATATGAATAGAAGTGTTATGTTTTATGTTTTTATATCTATTTCATAGCTACCAGGAAGTAGTTTCTAGTGACTTACAAATAAACTTTGCTGGTTCTCCTCAAAGATAGAGTACAGTAGCCAATAGAATCATTTTTTAATATAAGAAACTTAAATAAGGACAAAGGTCTTATTATTGGTTGTGTGGACAGAGAAGACATTGAATACATGTGACATTCCCAGCACTCTGAGGCAGGAAGAGCTCAAGTTTGAGTGCAGCCTGTGCAACTTAGTTACTGCTTACAGAGACCTTGTCTCAAAATTTAAAAAATTAAAAGGCTGAGATAAAGCTCAGTGTGCAGGCCCTAGGTTCAATTCTCAGTACTCCCCAGCTCAAAGAGAGGATGCATTACTTGGGAAAGAGTCTCTAAGTTCCTGCTCCTTGCCTGTACGGGGTGGTAAAAAGTGTCTAGATTCTGGCATTGGTCCTCATGGGATGGAAGTGTTAGAATAGCTATGATACTAATATATCCACTGGGAACTAGGCAATGTAGGTAGAGTGCACCTGCCTATTCTGTGATCAGGACTTCAGTATTCTACTATGCTTCTCCCTAGCCAGCCGTTGAAGCTTCTTACTTACCCCTGCTTCTGCTAGAGAAAGCCATGTCTTGTTCTTTCTTCCAAGATTGCTGTATCAACACAAGAGACTGAATTCTCTTTGACTTACTGCCTCTTGAGTTCTACTCATTGGCAAGGGGTGCTCTCTCCTGTCTAGGAGGATGACATTAATAATCAAAATCAATCACTGCCTAGGAACGTTGATGAGCAGAATGCAGTCTTTCAGTATACTTTCAGCCAAAATAGTCTCACAGTCTGAGTACTGGAACTTCTTATGATTTCAATAGGAGAAAATATTCTGAAGGAAAATCTTTTTCATTATATCCAAGATTAAATAATAAAGAACAGACTTTCAAAGAAAACCACATTTTTAAACTAAACACTTGAAATAGTTAAAATTAGGCCAATAGAGAAGAAAATTATACAGGATCTTCAAATTGTGGCACTGAAAAGATTTTGGAAATTATGTAATACAACTGCCTTATTTCACATATGAGAAAGTAGGGTCCAGAAGATGTGGGGAATTATGAAAGGCCAAAATAGATAAAGGTAAACTGGAAGTTGATTTAGGTATTTTCATTTGACACAAATTCTATTCTTAAATTATATAATGAGTCATCATTAACATGACATTAATTGAGCCCTTTAAAATTACAAAGTATGATATTTGTTGAAAAAGTACATTGTGATGATGGGTACAATAAGTGATACTGTATTAAATAGTGTATAATTTTTCATATGTGAAATATTGTAAATATCTTGGGGTGTTTATGTTAGATTTGTGCAATGTTATGGGTTATATCTAATATCACCCCATAGCCTCATGTGCACATAAATGGGACTCTGGGAAAGTGACTGGATCATGGGCATGTGATATCATCAGTGGATTACTCCACTGACAAGTTTATAGCTAAATGTGATTAATGAGAGTGAAGCCAAAAGTGTGGTGGAGATACCAGGATTTTAGGGAAACCAGGAGCATGTACTGTCTGAGGAAAGCTGCAAGCAGTGAGCAAAGCAGACCCAAGAGAAAAGCCAGGAGGGCTACAACCACCACCAGCAATGCTGGGTAGTTGGAATTTCCCAAGCTCTTTGCAGTTCACATCTTGCCATAGATTGCCCTGAGTGCCGGACATGCAACTATGAAATTTAATATTTGCTCTGCTGGATTTTGATCTTGCTTTGGTTCCATTCCTTTCTAACCCCCTGTTTCTATATTTTTGAATGGGAAGGTTTATCCTGAGGCATTGTACTGTGGAAGTGTTTAGCTTTCTTTGCATTTTTACAAGAGCTTGCAAGTTATTTTGCCTTACAATTCGGTGGAGATTTTAGATTTGGATTTTTCAGCAACTGAAACTACTAGGACTTTGGCAATGCTTTAGACATGGACTAAATACATTTTCCATAGAGATGCCCATGAGTCTTTTGGGAGTTAGGGGAAAATGTTATGGTTTGAATGTAGATGTCCCCACAAAGCCTCATGCACTCATAGGTGGGGCTTTCAGGAGGTGATTGTATCAGGGGGGCATGACACATAGGAGTGGATTAGTCCACTGATGGGTTTATGAATGTGATTTGGGACATGAAGCCTGATTGGAGGAGGTAGGCCACTGGGACATGGTCTGCAAAGGAATTATTCCTTCCTTCTCTGATCGCTCTCTGTTTCTGTTATGGTGAGATTCAGCAAGACAGGTACTCACGAGAAGCTAAAAATGGGGGAACAAGCAAAGCTTTATTGAAGAGTGCAACCAACACACCTGGCCAAGAATCAGAAATCAAAATGTCAGAAACCAGAGTACTTTGTACTGGGATTTTATACATTTACAAGTAACCATAGTAACCACATTACTTCATTTAGGAATTTTATGAAAGGTCACATCATGCTCACAAGGTTTACATTTCCCAGGGGTTTATTAGTATGGTTGAATTTTAGCATACCTGCAATTTATTTAAACTATTTACTTCTCATTTTATAGCCCTGTTCTTTTGCTGCTGTAAGGGATGGGGTGGAGAAGTAAGTTCATCTAAAGTTTAAGTGACTTTTGAACTGGAGTTACAAAAAGAAAATGGAGTCTCTCTTGCCCTATCACTTCTACTTCACTGTGCGTGAGGTGTTTCTCCTCTGCGATGCCCCTTTGTCATGCTATTCTTTGTCTTGCAGCCAGCAGATTGTGCCGTGAAAGCTGTGCAAACTGTGAGCCAAGATAAACCTTTCCTCCTTCAACTGTGGGTGTCAGGTATTTTGTCCCAGCAACGAGAAAGTAACTAAGACATAAAGGTTGTTAATTCCATATCACATATTGGACTTTAGATCTGTCTATTATTCCATGTATGTGCTGTTCTTAATATTAAAATCATAATTATTTCATTTGAGCTTCTCATAATTAAAACTTTACCTTAATCACATGAATGTATATTTTCTATTTTGCAGAGGATGACTTTGTGCCCCATAAAAGTTAATCATTGTGAACTGGAGTCTGTATCTTCACACTTTTCCTTCTAGCTCCATAATTAAATATGTCATTTTTTTTTTTCAAACACAAGGGGCATGAAGAAACTTTGCCATCCTAAGATATTTTTTCAGCTGTTCTTCATTTCCCCTTCAGATTGCTGAACAATGGGAGTAGTCATGGGAAAGACCTCAGTTTGGTTCAGCAAACTCTGAATTTTCCCTAGCTGTCCAGGGACAATTTTCAGTTGAAAATGTTCTCTGTTGCCATGACCTGTGACGATTCCATTCTGCCAAGGAGTCTGTATTATGGTCATTTGGAGGACATTACTCGTATAACACTAACCTTATGGATGCCTTGACATCAACAGTTTTGTCAATATTATGACATTTGTCAAATCTCTTTCTCTAAAATCATAACTTTTACTCATTGTTTTTGTTATATGATATTTGTTTATATTTTGAGAAACTCTGGTATTTTTATACAAAGAAATAGATTAGATTCAATAATTATGAATATTATAAGATTGGATGCAAAGGAAATAAAGACCACATGTAATTTCTGAGTCTACTTGATACCTGTTTATGAGCAATGACTATGCTGCCCAATCAAGAGGTATTTGAACAAGATTTCATTTTGAAGCTATGTGTCATAATCAAATAAAAACAAAATGGTATCAGAGAAAATATAATTTGGTTTATATCGCTGAAAGGCAAGAATTTAATGTGTGACAAAGGGAAATTTTAATATTCTATGTGAAATATTTAGCTACTTAAAGCACAGATATAAATTTTATACTACTAATTTTAAGTAACTAATTAAGTATTTTTATAACAATGAGTGGTCAAGTTGTGTAACAGAGTAAAATAATCCACTCTTACTACAATAATATTCCATGTAATATTTTTATTTTAATTTTCATATATTGGCATGATCTCCACTCTGTCATCTCTGTTACATAATATTGTGTCTTGTTTCTAGACTTAAATAATAATGTTATAACATGTCATATAATAGCTTACATGATTAAAGTTCCATCATACAAGCTTCTTAGACTTTACCATAAAACCAAGTTGTATATGATGGCTGCATTTGTATAAAGCAAAAAGTTTGTGAGAGAACACTGACAAAAGAACTAATATTCAAAATGATAGCAGATAGAAAAATACAGAGAACTGGTTTATCTGGATAAATTAACAAATCTGTGAATGTTACATTAAAAACCATCTGAGTTATTGCTAGTGATTTTACATTAATGAATTAATTCATTTTTGTTATAACTATTAGCTCATATTGATTGTACAAAATGAGTTTCATTGACATTTCCAAACATGCATATAATATGCTTTGCTAATATCCACCTCCCTACTACATTCTTTTACATAGTCTTACTTCTATTTTCATAGCACCAGTTTTTCCTGCATTATCTGTATGAAAGAAAATATACTTGTCTTTCTGAGACTACCTTCTTTCACGTAAAATGGTGGTCTCCAGGTCCATTCATTTTTCTGCAAATGGCATGTTCTAATGTTTCTTTATGGTGTGTGTGTGTGTGTGTGTGTGCATGCATGCGTGTGTGTATATTGCATTTTCCTTCTCCATATATTGTTTGATGGACATTTAGGCTGGTTCCATAACCTGGCTATTATGCATAGTGCCATTATAAACATGGATATGTAGGTATCTCTATTGTATGCTGACTTTGATTACTTCAGGTATGTCTTAGCTACTTTTTTTTTTGTTGCTGAGATGAAATATCGAACACCCATAACTTAGGAAAGGAAAGATTTATTTCGACTCCCAGTTTGTAGAGGTTTTGGCCAACAGTCACTGGATCCAAGATAGGGTGGCATGACAGAGAGGTATGGCCATGGGGCATGCATGAGAAGAAATAGCTCATGGTATGGTGATATAAAGGGAGAAGGGAGGGGAATATACTCTTGTAGACCACACCCCTAGTACCAAACCTCTGACCATGCTTTTATTCCCAACATCACATTTAAACATAAACTCATCAGTGCACTAATCCACTACGAGTATCACACCTCTATCACCCAATCCCCTTCCCAAAGCCCCACTATGAGCACATGGGCTCTTGAGGAGATCTAGATTAAAACTATAACATTTTGCATCTGGCACCCAAAAGACTCATGCACATCCCTTTTGGCAAAATGCATTGATGAATTCATAACAGTTTCAGCATTTCTGAAAAGTTCAAGTCCAAAGTCTACACTGAGACACAAGGCGAAGTCCTAGCTGTGAAATCCTATAAAAGAAAGTTAAACACTGCTGACATACAAAGGCATAGGGTAACATTTCTTTTCTAAAAGGTAGAAATATGGTGATGAAAAAGAATGGGGCAAAAGCAAGATAAAAAACACAGGACAAACAATAAATCCTGTAGTTATGTGGCAAGCACCTGGGATAAATTGTGGTGAGATGGAAACTCCAAAGTGTTTGGATGGCCCTGCCCCTGTGGCAGTGGTCATGGTTACAGTCCTCATGGATTTTCTCTTGGGCTAACTTTGTTCACTCCCTGTGGCTTTCCTCAGACATTTCACATTCCTTACTTTTCCAACATCCTGGAGTCTCCAATGCACTTTCACTTTTAGACTTGCAGATTTACAAAGTGCCCTCTCAGGAGCAACTGCCTGGCCTCCCAAGCCTTCTTCTGAAATCTGGGTAGAATCCTCCCTGACCACACAACTCTAGCATTCTGCATGCACATAAAACCAGCACCGGGTGGATGTTACCAAGATCTGCCACCAGTTTGAGCAGTAGCTGAGCCCTTTTGCATCTTGCTGGTGGTTACAGGGGGCTCTGAGTGCCTGGATGGCAGAGCACAGTGAACTGAACCCTGGGAAATCAATTCCCATCTCCTGGGTACCACTATTCTGAAGCACAGTTTTCCTGTGGCGCTCAAAATAGTCTTTCACTCTTCCACGCTTGAGTCTGGGAAAGGTGAGTTTGTTTTTAATTTCTCCCATATCCTCAAGTCATCCTTCTTATTGTCCAGATTCATACTTCCTTTTGCTGATAATATTTTTAATAACTCTTTGCAGGCCTCAACTTTATTAGAGCTTCTTTTTTGCCCAAACTCAAAACTAAAAATTCTTTTTGGCCAAACTCTAAACTTTTAAAATTATTTGGCTGTTTGCTCTTGATTCTCAAGGTAGAGCTAGCTAAAATCTCCCAACAGTACATGTAGCACAGCTACAACATTAGACTGCCTTGCAATTTCTTGTCAGATTGATTAATCTGCCACCTTTAATCTCAGTCTTTTGAAAAGTTTTAAGATGAGCGAAATGTAGACAAATTTACTGCCAGAGCATAACACACATGATCAGGATAGCAGGTGCCAATGGAATCTTATTCCCAACTGAAATCTGGACCTATTTTTTTCCACCTGCATTTGTATCTGTGTTCTGGTCTTGAGCTCTGATCAGCATCTCCCTTCAAGCTTAGCTTATGGTATTCTAGAACTACTTCTCCAGCCAGTATCTCCAAACCTTTTCAAACTCCTCCCATGAACCTGTTCCAGTGTCTTCTGAACCACATGGTCAGGTAGTCACGGCAACAAGCCCACTTCTCTGGTACCAATGTTTGTTACTTTTTTCAGCACTGGGACAAAATACCTGGCACCCACAACTTAAGGAAAGAAAAATTTATTTTGGACCACAGTTCATAGAGGATTCAGTCCATAGGAGGCTGGCTCTAAGGTAGAGTGGCATGCTAGTGGGGTATGGTAGAGGAGAAGCAGCTCATGCCATGGAATCAAGACATGGAGAGCAATAAGAGGAGGGGAGGGAGGGAGATACACAATTCTGGGCCACAGCCCTAGTGACCCGCCTCCTCAGACCAGGCTTCACTTTCTAACATCACATTTATAGGTAAAATCTCATCAGTGGACTAAGCCTGAGTATCATACTTCTATGATCTAGTCACCTCCCCAAAGCCATACCTAGGAGTGCATGAAGCTTTGGGGTTTCATCTAGACATAAAACAGCAAGGTATGTACCCAGGAGTGGTGCAGTTGGATCTTACGGTAGCTCTATTTTTAATGTTTTGAGAAGCTTCCATACTGTTTTTCATATAATACTGTGGCTACACTAATTTATATTCTGTATTTCCTTCCCCCTACATCCTTGCCAACATTTGTTATTTTTCATTTTCTTGATAATAGCCATTCTGACTATGGTGAGATGAAATCTCAATGCAGTTTTGATTTGCATTTCCATGAAGGTTAAAGATACTAAGCATTTTTATATATTTATTGGCCATTTGTACTTAGAGAATTGTCTGTTCAGGTTATTTGTCATTATTGATTGGATTGTTTGTTCTTTTATTGTTAAATTCTTTGAGTTCTTCATATATCCTGGATATAAATTCTCTGTCTGAGCAATAGCTGGCAAAGATTTTCTTGCATTGTTGCAGCTGTCTCTTCACTCTATTGGTTGGTTCCTCTGCTATGCAGAAGCATTTTCATTTGATATAATCACTTTTGTCAATTCTGAGCTATTACTTCCTGAATTATTGGCGTTTATTCAAGAAATCTTTGCTGGCAGCAATAGCTCCAAGTGTCTAGTAGTTTCAGAGTTTCAGGTCTTATAATGATGCTTTGAGTTTTTATACAGAATCAGAGAAATGGATTTAATCTTTTACAGGGGAATACATAACTTTTTCTGTACCATTGGTAAATAGGCTTTTTTCTTTAATGTATGTTTTGGGCCGCTTTTCAAGAGTCAGATGTATGTAGATGCATGAATTTATTCTTGGATCCTCTATCATATTTCATTTGTCTATGTGTCTATTTTTATGCTAATACTGTGCTGTTTTTATTGCAATGACTTCATAGTATATTTTGAAATCATGTGTGGTGATACCTCCAGCTTCATTTTTTTTTTTTTTTTTTTTTGCCCAGAATTTGACAATTTAAGCACTTTGTACTTCCTTACGAATTTGAGGGTGGTTTTCTCTACTTCTATGAAGAATGTCACTGGTATTTTGATGAGGAATACATAGAATCTGTAAATGATATTAACAGGTATGGATATTGTCATTACTTAGCAGTCACATTGTTTATATACAGGATGACCAAAAATTAAATACTTTCATTAACTTCTTTTTGTCTTTTTGAGACAGGGTCTCACCATGCCATTCAGGCTACCCCTGAGCTCACTTTGCAGCCCAGGCTGGTCTTAAACTTGCAATGATCCTCCTGCCTCAGCCTCCCAAGCATTGGGATTACAGGCATGAACCACCACACCTGGCATATTTTCATTAATTTTAATAATATAATAGGAAATAAAAATGACAATTTTATCAAATTTATT